>NC_136945.1:15358302-15498302 GCF_949987615.1 Pollachius pollachius | reverse complement strand
GCACACCTGAAGTTCATTTCTCCAGGAACCCGGGGAGCTCAGAAATGTAAATGTGGCGCCGAGGCCTCTGAAGAAGGCCCTTCAGCGCTGCAGGAGAGCGCCTCTCAGACTTTATTTATTGTCTGTGCATCCCTGATTGCTGATTACCTACAGCTGCCAGCGATTTAGCCGCAGCTCAAACAGTGGAGGTCGCAGCAACATCCAATAGGGTTGATTGACTGTTGGGCTTGACTGCGCATCACACGCATATTTAGATATATTCTGATAGGATAGAAAAGGAAATGAAAACAAAAACGGTACCAAATGTGGCCCCTTCTTCTGCTTGACTTTAGTCATTGAGGTTAATTCGGAATACAGATTTACCACCGTCGGTTACAACTGCACAACTACCGTGAACAGCCCCCCCCCCCCAAAAGGAAATCAATTCAAATTCGACATTCAAATTCATGGTAAAAACAGATCCTTGCGTGACTTTTTCTTTTCATTGGCTCACACATGTTCACCCTTACCCCCTCAACCTCCCCCAACCCCCCATCCACACACCTCCTCCTACGAGCTCGGCCCGGCTGTGAGCACCCAGGGAGTGATGATGGGGCGTTTGGATAATAAGCTGGTTCTCCCCTGCTGGTACCGGCGGAGCAGACCGCTGTTTATCCAACTGGAATGCTCATTTGTACATGTTCGCTGACCCGCGCCTCTCCCCACCCCGTAGGCTGCACAGTGTTGGCCGGTGTGCCCGTACATGTACAAGTGTGTGTGTGTGTGTGTGTGTGTGTGTGTGTGTGTGTGTGTGTGTGCGTGTGTTGTGTTACGCATGTGCGCTCGTGCATGTTGCGTTTGTGTCGGAGAGACATGGAAAAGAGACATACTAGGAATGTCATCTCCAAAATAAGAAATAAAAAGGGGCCATGGGGAGACCTGCCCCCTCTTTAGAGGATGACTGATGATGACAACTCAGAAAGCAATTCACACAGAATGTCAGCCCAGCCACGAGGTCAAAGGCAATCATGCCCGCTGTGCTTTCTGTGTGTGTGTGTGTGTGTGTGTGTGTGTGTGTGTGTGTGTGTGTGTGTGTGTGTGCGTGTGCGTGTGTATGTGTGTGTGTCGAGGGGAGTTGCAATGTGCAATGAACATGACAAGTACGCACACATGTGTAAACGCATAATCAACACTCACAAATTTGCACTCAGAATGTGTCTGCTCATTGACAGATGAGGATTTGCCAAATTGATATGTCTCTCTTTTCAGTTTTTTATTAATCCATCCAATTCGTTTTACTGAGCTAACCTGTCTCTGATGTAATGGGGAGTAAGCTCGCAAGTGCTCTTAAAGCATATTTTACGTAGCCAGCTTTTACAGACTACATCTCACAATCTGTGATTTCCATGAAATTTTACTTTGATTAAGAGAATTTGGTATTGTGTCACAAACTACGAAAAGCCCTGCTGGCTATTGAAATGCTGTTATTAGTCAAGTGTCTAAAGTTAAGATTGAATCATCCTTTTGCTTAATGATTCTCTTCACTCGCTTTGATTTCCCCTTAATCTCGCAACAGTCACCGGCTCACTTGGAAGCAGCAGACCTAAGTCTGCTGCTTCATCAACACTAGTGCAGTATATGGAAACTCTTTTCCCTCCCAGCGAAGGCCCTGGCTGTGTGAGAACAGTGAGCCAGTAGGCCAACGAGAGAGAGCTGTGAAACATACAACATAATAATGGATGTGTCCGGGTTTCGGGCCAAAGCGCAGGGTATTAATCATAGGCGCGTCCTCTGTGTTTTACAGAACGTTTTTTCAATTCTTTCGCAGTGCATGTTCAAGATCAAAATGTTTAAATTTGTTTATGGATCGGAAACCTATAGGGTTTCTCCTGTTATTCCCTAACCCTGCTAAGTCTCTGCCTGCTCTCTCTCTCTCTCTCTCTCTCTCTCTCTCTCTCTCTCTCTATCTGTCTCTATGTCTCTCTCTCTATGTCTCTCTCTCTTTGTCTCTCTCTCTTTGTCTCTCTCTCTCTCTCTCTCTCTCTCTCTCTCTCTCTCTCTCTCTCTCTCTCTCTCTCTCTCTCTCTCACAGGGAGAATGTGGAAACTTCATCCGTCTGATTGAGCCCTGGAACCGGACCCACCTGTATGTGTGTGGGACGGGGGCCTACAACCCCATCTGCACCTACGTGGACCGGGGCCGCAGGTCCCAGGTAACTCAAGACTCAGGAGTGCGTCCATGGAGACGTCTTTGACCTTTGCCCTGTCCTGCTTTGAACACAATATCTTTCAATCAATCCCCGGGGGGTCATCCGCAATCTGCTTCTTGCTCTTCGGTTTCATTGGCTGCAGGTTTATTTATTTTTCTTCATCTTACATCTGTCCTTGGCTTGCATCGAGTCCCGTTCCATCACGCACTAGAGGTCTTTAAGGAGGCGGTCACTCGGTTTGAATGGATGTTGTCCGAATCGGGCATTTTGCTTCCATTCACGGGATTGAGGTCATCATGGCCACACTCGCGATACCTGTAAAGAATCTCCATCAAGCATTCTCGTTCCCTGCTCTGTTGGCTTCGGGCTGTTTCATCCCCCTAGGCCGTGTAAGCAGCGTACTATTAATGTGAGCAGTGATTCACACAAATATGTGATATGCTTTTTATTAGATTTTCAATTCCATCACATTTTCCTGAGACACCCTCGTTCCTCCACGCTGATCTGCGTTTTCTCTGGAGCGACCCAGGCAGTAGCTCCAGAGATTGGTGTCTCTGGAGCGACCCAGTTATTGGCTCCAGAGGTCGATTTCTCTGGAGCGACCCAGGCAATAGCTCCGGAGATCGGTGTCTCTGTCAGGAGCGACCCAGGCAGTCGGTCTAGAGACACCGGTCTCTGGACCGACTGCCTGGGTCGGTGTCTCTGGAGCAACCCAGAAATTGTTTTACTGGAGCGACCAAGGCATTCGCCCCAGAGATCGGTGTCTCCGGAGCGACCCCGGCCCTGAGCGTCATAGCGTCCGTACCACAGGGCGTCTGCTCAGGCTCCCTGTCATTTCCACCCACTTGCAATTAGTGAGCCGGCTAAGCACCGCCTCAGAGAGCGAAGCGGAACACCGATCGTATCCTCCCGCTGGGGACGGCACGCTGACAGGATATGTAAAGCATAGCCCGCCGGACACACACACACACACACACACACACACACACACACACACACACACACACACACACACACACACCCGACCCCCTCACCTGTTTCCAAGCCGCCTGTGGCTTGTCTCTCCGGCCGTCTGAGAGCCTCTGAAAGGCCATCATTACCGATGTAGCCTCTCATCCATCACCAGCCTTGTAGCTCCCCCCCTCCCTCGTTCTCTTGCTCTCCCTCTTTCTCTCACTTTCCCTTTCTCCCTACCTTACTCCCTCACTCTTTCTCTCTCTCTCTCTCCCTGCCTTTCTCCCTCCCCTTTCTCTCTCCCTCCATCCCTCTTTCTCCCTCCCTCCCTTTCTCCCTCCCTCCCTCTCTAACTCTCTCCCTCCAACCCTTCCTCTGTATCTGTCTCTATCTCCTCCTAAATCCCTTCCTTTTTTTTTCTAACCCTCTCTACCTCCCTCCCTCCCCCTCTCCCTCTGACTCTCCCTTGTTCCCTCCTTCCCTCTCTGACTCTCGCTTCCTCCCTCCTGCCCTCATTCCTTCCTTTTCTATCTCTCCCTCCCATCGTCCATCACTCCCCCTCCCTCTGACTCTCGCTTCCTCCCTCCTTTTCTATCTCTCCCTCTCTCCCTCTCTTCCTCTCTCTCCCACCCTCTTTCCCTCTCTCCCTCTCTCTCTCGCTCCACCCTCCCTCCCACCCTCCCTCCCTCCCTCTCCCGCTCTAGTCAAGCAGCCGTTCAGAGCAGCCATTCAGAGCAGCCGTTCAGAGCAGCCGTTCAGAGCAGCCGTTCAGAGCAGCCCTAGCAGCGGCGTTCTCCCGGGCCGGGTCCGGCCTTCTGCCTGTTTAGTCTCAGGGCGGTTTAATGAAAGGGCTCGCGTTTCAACGTAGGGCGGTCTCCGGGCTCCGCGCCTCCCGCCTCTTCTCCGCAGGCCAGCGAGCGGCGTGGCCGCGCGTCACCAATCGCTGCCTTGCGTCTGCCGTGCGTCAACACAGGGGTTTGCTAGGAGCTCAGCCCCTCTTGTCGTACGGTGGGGTCTTGGCACATCCTGCAGTCCTCGGTCAGTTTGCCCTTGAGATTTCTTTCTCAATCATTTTTTTAGGTGACTCCACTTTCCGGTTAAATGAAAAAGTTTGGTCATGCGCTAAATAAAGTTCCTTTATTTAGTGCGAAAGAAATACCAGTGAGACCACAACATGGTATTGGAGAAGGAGTCTGAAGTAATGTCCTTCCTTCAATGTGATTGTTCTTTCTGTTGTTAATGTGATGATATGTTCATGTCCTACTATTGTTGCATGCCATTGATTGCTTATTTTAACAGTTAAAAGCCCTGAAAGGAGTTTATTGCCATTCTTGATTAAGCTATCTAACCACATAAGAGGATTAAGTGAAGAATTTCTATTTCTATGTACTGAACCCAAATGTTTATGATCCCTGTGACCTTTTGGTCCGATTCCCACCACATGTCACGGGATTATTAATGTCATACAGACTGTAAGAGCAACAGCACATAGTTATTGATACAGGATAAACACTAAACATCTGTCCTACGAAACCACCGTTCATAGGACGTTGGTCACTTTCATCTTTGAAAAAATAAGGGAATTTGTCAAAACTGCTTATCCAAGCTGTGGAAAATGTGAATCTTTATAGAAGGAATGACTTGCACCGAATTTCCTGCGAAGGGCTTTTTTCCTCTCTTTCAATAACATCCACCCCTTGTTTGTTCCTTGTGTTTGCATCTGTGACTCTAAGGCATGGCATGCTTCTCCATCTAACTACCAGCTTGAGTCTTGTAGAGCTGTAAATAAACTATTGCTGTACACACACTCACCGAGTCACTACTTCATGGCTGCCCACCGTTGCTCTCTTCTGCAGTCACTTTTCAAAAGGACTCATCGCTTCCAGTTATATCTTCTCTGTGTTTCCTTTCTCATCTGCTTCGCCGTAAAGGCCTTCTGGACTTTTATTTTGTACTGATTATTCTCCCTTCAGTGTGTCCGTGTGGAGAGCATCTCTGGGTGGGCTGCTGAGAGGGGGGTGGTCTCAGGCTGTTGGGTACGGCTTGAAGGAGGGCTCTCAGTAATTGGACGGCCCGCTGTGCCATGTGTCTTGTTCATAGGGCTCCCTCCACCTACAGAACCCCCAGTCTGGAAGCAGAACCAATCGCGCGGTCGACTACAGCTCCACAGCAGGCCCTATGGAGGCACAGGTGGGCTGCCAGGAACCGCCAGGATGGCACCCGCCTCTCACATTAGCCAATCACGCCGACGTTTCTCTAGAGGCAGATCCAACGGCCGTCAGAATCGCTTCAACATTGATGCTACATGACGCACTTAAAAGACGCGATTACATTGCCAGGCTACCGAATCACTACTTTGTCAAATTGTGAGTTTCATTGAAACGTCCGATAAAGGATTACGATCAGCAGGGCTGGCAGACACAGCGATGATCCTTCAACATGCTGCCAAGCTGTTTGGGTTGGTCCCGGCTAGGAACGAAGCCCTATAAAACAGTGGTGGATGAGTCTAGCCCAGCCAAAGCTCACAGCCATCAAAGCATTTGATATTTTACTAGTCCTTCTTAACCGTGATTAAGCGACGAATAGAAATACCTGAGACTGATGTCGAGTCAAGTAGTTGTTTTGCTTTAGCTTTCGGTCAGACATTTTCCAAGAGGTTGAGTAGAGTGCTCGTTATCAGGCTAGTGTGCAGCGTCTCTTGAAGCCTCAGACGACGCAGACTCCCCAACGCACCCTGAGGAGAGAGTGTTGACACAGACGCTGAGCGCGTCCCGCTCATCTGTCGAGAGACGGCGTCCAATCGCGGGCCACGAACAGCAAAAGCATGCCGACGGGGAACTTAAACCGTAATGGCTGCCCCCCCCCCGCGTATGTCAGGACCACGCTGATGTCACTCTACCCCTCAACCCCTAATGGATGTCATTGTGTATCTGTTGATGGCTCTACAATAGCAGTACCCCCCCCCCCCCCTGTCCCCGGTAACCTCTCTTTCTAGCTGCCCCCCAATTGAGCACATTGTCCATGTGAAACGCCATCGCTGCCTTCGGAGTACCGCATGTATGATGTAACAATGTATTGTTAAATCAAATGTAACAACGCAATAATTGACTTGAAGTGGGTCCAGTAACAACAGTAACATCGATCCATGCGCTGTGTATGAAATCTAACAAAAGTGATGAAACGGTGGAAAAGTAGTTGAAGTATTATTGATTTTTTCTCCTAATCCTTTTTCCCGTTTCAGCAATACATATTTCGTCTAGAGCCAGGCAAAGTGGATTCTGGGAAAGGCAAATGTCCGTACGACCCCAAACTCAACAGTGTCTCAGCATTGATTAGTAAGTATCTTTTTTTCCTCCACTCTCTCTACACAGGCACTTTTGAGAGGCTTTCTTACCGTAAAACTAGGCAGGTTTCTAGTACTTTCCAGTCAGCCCCAGTCCCAAAGGGCTATTCCTCACAAAAATAATTCACTGGTCTCTGCATAGACCAACGGGGTCTTATTGATTCAGATCAATTCTCCATAAGAGGGAATAACTTTAGTCTGCAAGAAAATCTTAATCTTTTGTTGTTATGAGTTGGAGCAATGTTTTAACAAACCATGGAAAACTGGATTATCTTTTATGCAACACTATACTATGAAACCAGGGCCAACTCCTTTATTATTTATTTTATATTGAATCATTTCACTGTGGTTGAACTATCATGTTGGGATGGCCGACTTTTGCTGTGTTATTTTCTCTTGCTTTTAACGGTGGGTCAAATTGAATGATGGACTTGGAAGTGTTGTGAAGTTAAGTGTGCTCACGGTGGGTGGTCCGGCCTGTCAGCAGCAGCTTGCAGGTGGTCACAAAAGGCTGTAGACCAACGACCTTCAGCACTGTGTGTGTGTGTGTGTGTGTGTGTGTGTGTGTGTGTGTGTGTGTGTGTGTGTGTGTGTGTATGTGTTTGTGTTTGTGTTTGTTTGCACTTGCATGCGTGTGTGTGCGCACGTGTGTGTGGTCTGTGCGTGCACCATTGTGTGTGTGTGTGTGTGTACGTTAGAGAGAGAGAGATATTGAGCTAGATTGAAAGAGAATTCCCTCTGTTGTGCCATGCCATATGTGCTTAGTTCCAGCTGACTTGAGCAAAGCTTTCGTGCTCAATATACACTTTGCAATTCGGCCGCTGCAAATCACCGCTGTAAATACCAGGACCAGCTCTCATTGGCATATATTTATTAGTAGTAGTAGTAGTAGTAGTAGCAATAGTAGTAGCAGTATTAATGTTTGTGTTTTATCTCATTATTTCAGCTGCAGACACATCTTTAGTCATCCCATTATTCTAGGTTATTAAGACGAATCACACCTGCTTCACTAATTAGAGACCAATAAACAGAGGCTATTA
Organism: Pollachius pollachius; assembly: GCF_949987615.1. Lineage (NCBI taxonomy): Eukaryota > Metazoa > Chordata > Actinopteri > Gadiformes > Gadidae > Pollachius > Pollachius pollachius. Next base: position 15,490,777 of record NC_136945.1, on the reverse strand, counting down.
ATTTGATGATGGAAGCTGCCTCACACACATCCTTCCCTCTGTGCGCCAGATGGAGAGCTGTACGCTGGGGTGTACATCGACTTCATGGGCACCGACTCGGCCATATTCCGCACGCTCGGGAAGCAGACTGCCATGAGGACCGATCAGTACAACTCCAGATGGCTGAACGGTAATCCTCCCACCCATCTCTCTTCACGGCCATTGATCTTCCCTCAGTCTGCCTCGTCATTGTCAATGGATCACGTCTCTATCGTGTTTTACGTCCACTTTGACCTGAGAGGGTTTTGCGATCCCTGCCGCGTCCTGTCCGTCGATATCTTCTGGCTCCTCTGAGTACGCAGAGAGAACCGGTAGCTTTAATGGATGTTTCCAGAGTCAACGTCAACGCTAATGGAGACGGATCGCGGCGCTAGCGCTGGAGCTGCCGCAAGCTAATGATGAACCATGATTGTCACAGTGTTTTAAAGGTTGCAAGGGCGTGGGGTTTTTTTGGGGGGCGGGGGGGGGGGGGAGGGGGATGGAGCAACTGGCACATCAATCACACGCCCTAACACACACACACACACACACACACACACGTACCCTCAGCCCCTTACCACCGCCTGGGGCCCACATTTTCCCTTTTGGCTCTGTTGCCCGGACAACGGCTCCCCAGTGGAGCTCCTCTAGGATCTGGACACCTGAGTCCTGCTAATCAACCGTGTTGACTCATCATGTCCCCCAACACAGACCCCCAGACACACACACACACACACACACCAACACAGTGCTTAGTTCTATAGGATACTATAGCATGTTGCAGTAGCATGTAGCATCACAGTACATATGTCCACAGTGCTTAGTTCTATAAGATACTATAGCATGTTGCAGTAGCATGTAGCATCACAGTGCATAGGGGCACAGTGCTTAGTGACAGACCCCCAAAACACACACACACCAACACAGACCCTCAGACACACACACACACACACACCAACACAGACCCCCAAAACACACACACACCAACACCCCCAGACACACACACACACACACACACACCAACACAGACCCCCAAAACACACACACACCAACACAGACCCTCAGACACACACACACAAACTCAGACCCCCGTACACAGACACACACACACACTCTCACGCGTGCACACACTCGTGCACACACATACGCAGATGCGCACGCATAAACACACACACACACACACACACACAAACACACACACACACACACACGTGGGAACACACACCCCCCTCCCCCTCCACCATGTTCTGGCTCTCCCCCATGTGGCCCTCTGGTCGGGGGCAGCGGGGTGCAGCACCCAGGGCGCGGAGTCCAGCCGTGACCTACTAAGTCAGCCGGCGGGAGAGGATCCCTGCTGCCGTATTGACTGCTGTAACCGGGGACAACATAATGAAGGGCTTTCAAAATGGCTCCTGGGCTTCCAGGCCCACCATTGTCCCGATGCAACAATTAGCCCCATTCTTTTCCTCTCCCCACATTCATTCAGTCAAGCAGTGAGCCATGCTCGTTCATTCAATCATTCATTCATTCATACAAGGCAGTTCAGCCAGTTATGTCTCCCTTTGTCTTTCTGGCTCTCTTCCATTCTTCAGCCCTTTCTGTCTGTCTTTCCTTTCTATCATTCTTTCTTCTTTTCCGTCTGTCTACCTGCCTGCCTGTGTCTGTGTGTCTGTGTGTGTGTCTGGCACCTCTGCTCTGAAGCACCACTCACTCTAAACCCTGCTTCTTGTTGCTCCCTTCCAGACCCCACGTTCATCCACGCACACCTCATCCCAGACAGCACGCAGAAGAACGACGATAAGCTGTACTTCTTCTTCCGGGAGAAGTCGTCAGAGATGGGCCAGAGCCCCATGGCTCAGTCCAGGATAGGCCGGATCTGCCTGGTGAGTTCTGATTTATTATCCTGCTGCATCTTCAATCAGTGTCTGATCAGTTGTTTCCTGCCACGCATACCCAAGCATAAAAAAATGCAAAAATAAATCTTAAAAAACATAAATAACTTCTGCAACTCAAGATGTAGAGTACTCTAAATAAGCCACATCTTGAGCTAGACTTTGTGAGGGTGTCCATATGGCAGAAAGTTAACATCCCTCCAGGAATACATCAACACCAGACGAATGGATATCTTCTTTTTTTTTAAATCCTCACTTCTCCACTGCACAACATCATGCACCACCCTAAGAGGTAGTCCCCCTGTCCGTCACCAGCCACCTCGTCTTTTCATCACAACCTCCAGGAATGTGTTCTTCCAGTAAACACGTTGCCCAGAATAGACAGGGTTAAGGAAAACAATGTCAGGTACCTGTAGAGATACAAGCAGAAAACTGTAAAAATAGAGTTTTTTCTTTATTTGAATGTTACAGTTCATCTGCACCCCTGCAAAGCAAGCAGTTTATTTCCAGCTGAGAACGGTTGAATCTTGACTGCGTGTGTGCCTGTGTGTCAGCGTGTGTCAGTGTGTTAAGAGTTCTGCTCCATTAATCGTTCTCCCTCGGCGTCATTTTCCGAGCGGCCAGTCGAAGTTTGGCCCGGCTCTCGGACGCACACGCCAAGTCCCCCCACAGGTTTATTAACATTTCGTTAACACGGATCTCTCCTCCGAGCCCGTCCAGGCCAGTGAATCAAGCAGCTGCTGTCACCCCCTGGGTGACTCAGTTCACTACGAGATGTATATGTGTGTGTGTGTGTGTGTGTGTGTGTGTGTGTGTGTGTGTGTGTGTGTGTGTGTGTGTGTGTTCATTCATTCGTTTGTGTGTGTGTGTGTGTTCATTCATTCGTGTGTGTGTGTGTGTGTGTGTGTGTGTGTGTGTTCATTCATTTGTTTGTGTGTGTGTGTGTGTGTGGTCATTCATTCATTCATGTGTGTGTGTGTGTGTGTGTGTGTGTGTGTGTGTGTGTGTGTGTGTGTGTTCATTCATTCGTTCGTTCGTGTGTGTGTGTGTGTGCAAATAAAAACACGTGGTGTGCGTTGCCTTTCCCTGCAGAACGACGACGGGGGCCACTGCTGTCTGGTGAACAAGTGGAGCACGTTCCTGAAGGCCCGGCTCATCTGCTCGGTGCCTGGGGCGGACGGCATCGAGACGCACTTCGACGAGCTCCGTGAGTCTGCGTTCTGTACTGACTCAACGTTTCCGTGCACCTTAGCCACCACAGTTACGCCAGCGTCGGATGTGTCTCCGTACGTAGATAAACACATCTGTAGAAGTTTATTGAGACATTTACGTTGTTCTCTCTGTTGACCGACCAAAGTCAGCGGGATCACGTCTGATGGATTGCTTTTCCATAGGACTGCGCTTCCCGAGATATTATTGAACTCTTTCCAATTATAATCTATTTTCATTCCTCTTGGGAAAGAATCAATTTTGTTTTGATTTTTGGAATCCAAATATTTGTAACATAGCTGAGCTGTTGCAGGGACAGACGGAGTTAGGGAGAGTTAGCTCCAGGCTGGTACTAACCTGAAAGAACAAAGGTTTCACTTTCACTTTAATCTCCAACCTCTGAAACAACAAGAATGCAAAACAACATGTCTGGAAGGGGTTTAAAGAGGTGGAAATAAATACATGAAGGAGGAGGATGAAAACTGTTGATATTCTTTAGACCCTGTGGCCAAGACTTGTCAGTTGCAATGTGAATCTCACCACGGATTCTCCGGCCGCGAGCCGTGCTTCCTGTATCGTATTCCCCTCACTCCAACATGGTGCTATGTCTGCTGCTTGGTCTGCTGCTAATGCGAGAGAAATAGAAGAGAAACCACCCATAGGGATAAAGAGAGATGGTGGAGGTCTGTGTGTGCAAACAGGGGCTGATTGGCGTAGTGGTGATGGTGGTGGGGGTAAAGGAGGTGGTGGTGGTGGTGGTGATTGTGGTGGTGATAATGGTGGTGTTGGTAGTGGTAATGATGGTGCTGGTGATTGTGATGGTGAAGGTGGTGGTGGTGTTGGTGGTGATTGGGATTGTGAAGGTGGTGGTGGTGGTGGTGTTGGAGGTTGTGATGGTGAAGGTGGTGGGGGTGTCTGTGGTGTTGGTGGTGGTGGTGGTGGTTATTGTGATGGTGAAGGTGGTGGTGGTGTTGGTGGTGATTGGGATTGTGAAGGTGGTGGTGGTGGTGTTGGAGGTTGTGATGGTGAAGGTGGTGGGGGTGTCTGTGGTGTTGGTGGTGGTGTTGGTGGTGGTAGTGGTGGTGGTGATTGTGATGGTGGTGAAGGTGGTGGTGGTGGTGGAGACTGTTGTGGTGGTGGTGGTGGTGGTGATTGTGGTGGTGGTGGTGTTGATGAAGATGTGTAGTGAAAACCTGTGCCAAACCTGTGTAATGAATAGAGCCTTCAAGGGGGCTGCCTCATCATCACTCTGGCACCCTGGGGTGCAGTCGACTCCCTGCCTGCGTCCATCACTCACAGACGGAAACAGACCGAGAAATTGGTTTCAGGCACGACTCAGGAGCCCTGTCCTCTCTGACTGTGCTAGTTGTAGTTTCCTGTTTCAAATGGGTGTAGTTGGTGCTTGATACATATCGGCTTGATTTATAAATATTCTAGATTACTCCTTAGAAGAGGACTACGGCGGAAAGGTTGTAATGTTTTCTAATCTTTTTACAACAAGGTTTGCTTGTGAGATCTGTTGTTGTAGGTAACTCTAACTCTAAGAGAATCCATGTGGAAATGTCAGGGTGCTGTCGAGGAGCTCCTTCTCCCCGGCTCTGTTCGTTGCAGCGTGGGTAGTCTGAGAGCAGAAAGGGTTCTTCTTGGACCTACGCTGCTGACTCTTGAGAGGGGGGCAGCCAGTGGGCTGCTGCTGACCGGGTCCCCCATGCCGCACCACCGCAAGGGGTCCCGGGGAAATGATCCATGTCTCCAGTTGTTACTGCCGCGGGATGGAGCTCAGGCCCATGCTTCAGTAACAAGAGGCTCCACGAGGGGACCTGGAGTAGATACAGATGTTGAGGAAGGCTGGGGGGGTTCAGGGAGAACGCATCCCAGTCGTTTACCCGGACAGAGAAATGGAGCACACAAAAAGTTCCAAGAAATAAAAGGGATAAAAAATAAAAAGGGTAGAAAAAATATGAGGTAGGATGTAGTCTGTCAGAGGGAATGATCATTTATGTCAGCGCGATTCTCATTCCTGTTCTAAAAATGCATCCATGGGGGAAATGTTCTCCTTTTTGGTTCTCAAGTTCCACCGGTTCCCGTCTGCGTGTATGTGAGGATAATACGGTTCCTTCCTGCTGGTGGTTTTCCTCTGGTACGAGGCTTGTATTTGGGTTTTTAAGCCACAGTGCTCATTAAGCAAACAGAACAACTCAGATTATATATCATTCCCAGTCTGACAGTTTGTCTGTCAGACTGTTTGTCTGCCTGCCGGTATGTCGGCCAGCCTGCCTGTCTGTCTGTCCGCGTGCTTCTTTCTGTCTGTCGATAAGGGCTGTCTAGCCGTCTTCTGTATTCACTCACCTCAGCATAATATCCCGTCCAGTAAGGAGTGTCTACAGAGCACACTGCTGCCTGTGTGTTCCAACCTGATACCCAAAGGCCCTCAGGGAATCTCCATAGGATCTGACACATCAGAAAAACAGGGAATAGAATGGTGCAACTTGTTCCAGTTCTCTCCTGGATTATCTTCTCCCTTTTCCCGTCCTGTCAGCGTGTCGCCAGGAGCCCTGTCAGACCGGCGTCAGATGGCTTATGAATCTCCGCTGGCTCTGCCAAAAGCAGACTCCCCGTATTGTTTGCGGCCGTCATCTGTCACGTTGACAACCTGACAAATGAGATGGGCTTTTTTTTAGAGGGTTTTCTTGCAATTGTATTTTAAAAAAACATGGGTTTCAACAATGTTTTCTCCCTGAATAAACGGCATATATGTAGCCCAAAATGTACCTCTCGACACAAGCAGGGTAGTGTTAGCCGTCCTCTTGTTGATTCTTTGGGCATGCACTGTCAGGACTGAGTTACACTTAGGAGGATAGATCGGGTTCCTTCCTCTGACGCTCCGAAAAACAAAGTAATATGCAACATTAAAGGGTTTCACGTTGCTCTTTTTATTACACTGTGTTTTCAAAGGTATCGCTTTGCTCTGCACTTAATTTATGACCAAGAGAAGGGCGTCCAAGTAAATGAGGTCAAGGAGTTTCGTGTTGATCCTAAATATGAATCAAACAGTTGGCCGAATGCCCTTCCTTTGTTTGATTCCTCAATCTGGAAGCGAATGTGAACCAGCTGATCAGGGGCCTTTCAGGGCGCCCGCTGGAGACGTTAATCGTAGATTCACTTTCAACAGGGAATCCGTTCCGTGGTATTGCATTCAGACGCTCTACACAAAACTGACTCAGATTTCCCTGCCATTGTTTTTTGGCCTTGCACTTTTCTCTCATTATAAGCCATCATAGGATAGGCTGGGTTGAGGCGCCTCATCCATAAAGATGGTTTGCACATGGCTGCTATTAAAGCTATGCTACATCACAGGTTTCCCTATCGGTCGTTTTACCCTCCGAGACAACGGAGTTTCCTAGCTCAAAAGGTGTTTGGATCGGGGATCTACAGCGAGACCCTTGAAGCCGATGGCAACAGCAACACCTCAACACTCTGTAGGAACTCTCTCACGGTTCACAGAAGAGTCGGAGCTGCTCTAGACTCCCTGAGGACCGATCGAAAGCAGGGACACTACGAGCTGCTACGATGCAGAGCACAGGGACAGACCATAACCGCGTTGTCTTTAACCGTATTTCCTAGGACCTGCTATTCTTTCGATGGACTTCCAGGCTACTGTCTAAAGAAAGCGTGCTTTCAGTTCTGGCCTCGCCTGACTGCAGATACTGACCCTCTTGTCTCTCCCAGGGGACGTGTACATCCAGCCCACCCAGGACACCAGGAACCCGGTCATCTACGCAGTGTTCTCCGTCTCAGGGTAAGGTCCTCCCCCCCCCCCTCTGTAGCAGCACTTAAGCACCAGAGACACGCACAAGAAGGAAGCTCTTTGTGTGTTTTATGAAGGGGGCCTATGGGGTTATGGGGGGAGGGGGGTTCCTTCTTCCTTCTTCCTGCAGTTTGCATGCTTTTCATCTACATTCACTGAGGCTGAACCCCCCCCCCCCCCAAACAGAAGCTATATTCCATATGTTCTGACGGAAAACCAAGACTCCAAACAAAACAAACCACACACGATGGTTTTATCGCAGAGGAAGCCTCTCTCCTGCTAGGAACGCAGGTCAACGCAGGTGGGGGAGGAGAGAAATTACCAGCGCACAGTCAACACCCACAAAGACGCACTTTCACCAAGAGCCGTCGAGAAGGCGCGGTACGCCGTTTTACTTCCCAGCCGTAGTAAAAAAACAAGCCTCAGTGCCTCCGTGTTGTTTTGAGGATGCAAAACGGACGTTTTGCATCCTCAAACAACACGGAGGCACTGAGGCTTGTTTTTTTTTTTCAGTTATTGTTGCCCCCCCCCCCCCCCCCTTCAAGGCTCCCTAACCAACGCAGCACCGCGCTGAAGCCAAGCGAACGGGGAGACTACGCTAATGACAGAGCCCTCTGACAGGCTCTGCAAACACAAGCACACCCACGGCTCGCGGCGCGCCCGCCTGCCCGGCGGCCCGCCTGGCGCTGGTGGTTATGTTAATCAGGACGTGGGCGTTTGGGAGTCACCGTGTCAGACATCATCTTCGTCATCGTCATCACGCGAGCGCTCTCTTCAAAGCGCGGGCCGGGTGTAACGATGATGATGAGGGTTGTTGACGATGTTGATGATGATGATGATGATGACGATGTTCATGATGATGTATTTCATGATGATGGTGAGGATGAGGATGGCCTTTAGGGAGATTATTTTGTCATAGCGCCGTAGCTGTCCGAGGAAGTAAAAGCAAAGAGGTAGAGGGCGGAACTGGGATCTTTATCTTTTTCTCAGGAGGGACTCGATCACCGTGGATACCCGTTGGTTTCCTTGTTGACCCCCCCGCTCTTCTCTCTCTCTCTCTCTCTCTCTCTCTCTCTCTCTCTCTCGCTCTCTCTCTTCCCCCCCCATCAGGTCGGTGTTTAAAGGCTCGGCAGTGTGTGTCTACTCCATGGCCGACATCCGCATGGTGTTCAACGGGCCCTTCGCCCACAAGGAGGGCCCCAACTACCAGTGGGTCGCCTACACCGGGAAGATCCCCTACCCGCGGCCCGGCACTGTAGGTCACACACACACACACACATACACAGTTATAACTAACTCACATACACGCACACATACACAAACACACTGTTATAATACACACACACACACATATATAACAAACATATAATACACACACACACACACACACACAAACACACACACACACACACACACACACACACACACACACACACACACACACACACACACACACACACACACACACATAGATATAATGCACCAACACAGATATAACAAACCCACACACACACACATATAACACACATATAACACACAAAGATTCACACGTACACACACAAACACACACACAACAGAGAAATAAAACATACAAAAATACACACACACCAAAGAGACACACATTTCACACACTTAACACATTCACACTCACATAACACACACCTAACACAGTGTACACACACTCAGTACACACACACACAGTAAAAACACACAAAACACACACACACATAGACATAACACCAAAAAAAACACACCCACACATTTCACAACAAACCTAAAGTGCACGCACAAACACAGTACACATATACAACAACTAACACAGCACATATCATGCACAAGAAGTACACACACAACACAGTACTGAAAATACTGTGCTGAAAGCACTGAAAATACACAGACACACAGACACACTTAATTTATTAACGTCCTGGTCCACGCAGTGTCCCGGAGGTACGTTCACCCCCAACATGAAGTCCACCAAGGACTACCCCGACGAGGTCATCAACTTCATGAGGAACCACCCGACCATGTACAACGCTGTGTACCCAGTGCACAAGCGCCCCCTGGTGGTCAGAACCAACGTGGACTATGAGTTCACCACCATCACCGTGGACCAGGTGGCCGCCGCCGACGGGAGCTATGAAGTGCTGTTCCTGGGGACAGGTCAGTGACACTTATTATGTGAATCGATGACATTGTGCAAAAATACGTGCACAATATAGTGGATCATCATATAGTATATGATTTTGATCGTCACATTTAAAAAAAGTCAAGTCCAAAGAAATATTGATGTAATGCAGTTTATGAAGTTCTGTTTTGATGTCGTCAGCTATGTTATTATATTATTATTATTATTATTATTATTATTATTATTATATTCTTTATTTAACCAGGTAATAATATTATAACCTGACCAAGATGGACAGTAATACACACTTCAAACATAAGACACAAGACAAAAAACAAGTTTAACGCTAAGTGCAATTGGGAAAATGCATTGTACTTGTAAAGTAAATAATATACCGTATACCTTCAAATGCATGCTAATAAATGATAATCCTATTTAAAAACACCAGCCTAGCTGATTGCGGAACAATATGAGCAGCTACGGTAAGGGGAAAGACAGGGTTAAGGTTCCAGTGACAGTGGTTCATGCTGTGTGTCTCCTGTTGTTGCTCCAGATCGGGGAACGGTCCAGAAGGTCATCGTCCTGCCCAGGGACGACCTGCTCACCGAGGAGCTGGTGCTGGAGGAGGTGGAGGTCTTCAGGGTCAGTCCGCGTCTCCTTGTCCTTGCGGCCCAAGGCCAGCATTCAATAAATAAAACCATATCAAGTGAACTAATGTGAACCGTCTCTGCAGGTTCCCACCCCGATCACCAGCATGAAGATCTCCTCCAAACGGGTAAATAGTCTCACATTAACTAGTCTATATTATTAATAGTCTGACATGGACTAGTCTATATTATCAATAGTCTCACATTAACTTGTCTATATTATTAATAGTCTGAAATGGACTAGTCTATATTATTAATAGTCTCACATTAACTAGTCTATATATTATTAATAGTCTGACATGGACTAGTCTATATTATTAATGGTCTCACACAAACTAGTCTATATTATTAATAGTCTCACACAAACTAGTCTAGATTATTAATAGTCTGACATGGAATAGTCTAGATTATTAATAGACTCGCATAGACTAGTCTAGATTATTAATAGTCTGACATACACTAGTCTAGATTATTAATAGACTCGCATAGACTAGTCTATATTATTAATAGTCTCACACAAACTAGTCTAGATTATTAATAGACTCAAAGGGACTAGTCTTGATTATTAATAGACTCACAAAGACTAGTCTAGATTATTAATAGTCTGACATGGACTAGTCTAGATTATTAAAAGACTCACAGGGACTAGTCTAGATTATAAATAGACTCACAAAGACTAGTCTAGATTATTAATAGTCTGACATGGACTAGTCTAGATTATTAATAGACTCACAGGGACTAGTCTAGATTATTAAAAGACTCACAAAGACTAGTCTAGATTATTAATAGACTCAAAGGGACTAGTCTTGATTATTAATAGACTCACAAAGACTAGTCTAGATTATTAATAGTCTGACATGGACTAGTCTAGATTATTAAAAGACTCACAGGGACTAGTCTAGATTATAAATAGACTCACAAAGACTAGTCTTGATAATCATAGTTTTACATGGACTAGTCTAGATTATTAGTAGTCTGACATGAACTAGTCTAGATTATTAATAGACTCACATGGACTAGTCTATATTATTAATCGACTCACATGAACTAGTCTAGATTATTAAAAGACTGACATGAACTAATCTAGATTATTAATAGACTCACATGCAATAATCTAGATTATTAATAGTCTTACATGAACTAGCCTAGAATATTAATAGTCTAGATCATTAATAGTTTCATACGAAATAGTCCAGATTATTATTAGTCTAGATGATTAAAAGACATGAACTAGCAGCGATTATTTACAGCGTACAAAAGTTCACCAACTTGGGGTCTATGACCAGCGAGGTCTCGGTGTAAACCCGTGCCCGGCCCATTCGTCTGATGACCTCAATGACCTCTCTGCAGCAACAGCTGTACGTGGGCTCCGTGCTGGGCGTGACCCATCTGGCGCTGCACCGCTGTGACGTGTACGGGGAGGTGTGTGCCGACTGCTGCCTGGCCCGGGACCCTTACTGCGCCTGGGACGGCAAGACCTGCTCCCGGTACTCTGCGTCCCAGAAGAGGTGAGCACCGCCGTAGTGCAAACAATAAGCGGAACTCAAACCCCCGAAAATGGATAGCATGAGGAATAAGTGCAAATGGGTATGAGTCGTAAAAACTAGTTAATGAGTAAGAACGTTTTAAAAATAAAGAAATCACTATGAATTCAATATTTAATACTGCTTAAAAAGGAATCTCAATTCTAAAATTAATCAATTCTAAAGTGCTAGATTCTAAATTAATTTACATAAAAAATACGAAGGAAGACGCCAATTCTCATTATCCCATGCATTCTCTAGCTGATATAACGGCGGCTCAGGTGTCCCATGCGCGTGAAGTTAAACACGTTATTCTCGACTGTTGATCTGACCCCTCTAGACGCAGCCGACGGCAGGATGTGAAGTATGGGAACCCCATACGCCAGTGCAGGGGCTACAACTCCATCGGTGAGGTGGAGCACCCCAGCACCCCAGAAATATGGTTTCCATAGTAACCGGCACTAAACACACAGTTCAGGATTGGTGTCATCTCTGTGTTTGCGTTTCACCCCTCCCCTGGTGTTACTAATGGGACTGGGATGTGCGTTGCTAGGCAATAAGAACACACTGGAGACGGTGCAGTATGGGGTGGAGGGCAGCACCACCTTCCTGGAGTGCCAGGCCCGGTCTCCCCACGTGTCCCTCAAGTGGCACCTGCAGAGGGAGAACAGCGACCGCAGGAAGGAGGTGGGAGGAGCTACACACACACACACACACACACAGGACCGCTCACACTCATACACCCACCCAAAGGACTAGTCACACACACACGCACACACACACACACGCACGCACACACACACACACACACACACACACACACACACACACACACACACACAGGACCGCTCACACTCATACACCCACCCAAAGGACTAGTCACACACACACAAACACACACACACACACACACACACACACACACACACAGGACCGCTCACACTCATACACCCACCCAAAGGACTAGTCACACACACACACACACACACACACACAAACACACACAGGACCGCTCACACTCATACGCCCACCCAAAGGACTAGTCACACACACACACACACACACACACACACACAGGACCGGTCACACACACACACACACACACACACACACACACACACACACACACACAGGACCACTCACACACACACACACACACACACACACACACACACACACAGGACCGCTCACGCACTCACCCACAGGACCAGCTGGATTAGTCACACACGCACACACACTGACCCGCTGCACCGGTCGACACACATACACACACTTGGAAGTTTTAAGTCCTAGTTTTTTACCACAGCATTTCGAAGTAAAAATAAATTAGCTTGGGAATTTTTTTCGAGAGGTCTGATTGGATTTGATTCCACAGCAATTATCGGATTCCAATCTCCATTTCACTACGTTAACGTTAAGCCTGTTTGAGCGAAGAAATTGTCCAAAAATCAATACGTGCCATTTCTGCTGACACACTGTTACGAATCACCACGCATTACCACATGATCTCTAGTGAAGCCGCCCACCAAAGCCCCCCTAAAGTCCCTCTCTCCCCCCCCAGATCCGCTCGGAGGGCCGGGTGCTGAAGACGGAGCAGGGCCTGCTCATCCGCTCGCTGCAGGGCTCCGACAGCGGCGTGTACCTGTGCACGTCCACCGAGAAGAACTTCAAGCACACGCTGGTGAAGCTGCAGCTGGTGGTGCTGTCGGGCCGCACCGTCAACAACGTGCTGGTGGAGGCGGGGGGCCAGGCGCCGCCTCCGCTGCAGTCCAGCGCCTGGACCCCCAGCGCCGGCCAGTACAAGGACCTGCTGACCATCCTGAGCCAGCCCGAGATGGGCCTCATCAACCAGTATTGCCAGGACTACTGGCAGCTGGGAGACGGAGCAGGAGCAGGAGGAGGAGCAGGAGGAGGAGGAGGAGGAGGCGCAGTCCAGGAGGAGGAGGCCCCGGGGCCCAACAAGGCCAAGGGCCTCAAGGAGCTGAAGGAGCAGAAGAAGCCGCGCAACCGCCGGCACCACGATGAGGAGACCACCCCGGCCCCCGGGACATGAGGACCCCACATCCCTGCCTCCCTCCCCCCCCCCCCCCCCAGACACACACACTCAACCCTCCCTCCCCCCGTCATAGACAACCACCCCCCCCCCCCAATCCTGAAGCTTCTGCACCACCACCACCACCACTACCCACCCCCAGGGCAAGCCCAGGCCAGTCCTTCCAACCCATCTCTTTGACACCTTGTGCACAAACCCTCCTGAGGAAAGGGAAAAAGACTCAACAACAACAAGTTAGAAACTATTATAGTGGGCGAGAAGAGGTACTGCGACCGACGCCGCGCAACCGTGCCCAGGTTCTCTGTCCCCTCTGAAACATATACACAGTATTTATTGTAGGTTGTAAATACTATCTCTTTGTACGGAACTAGGTAAAAAAAAAAAATTGTGAATAGGTAAATCTGTGCAAATATTGTTGTTAAGATAATATTATTGTCTGTGTTATTGTTTATTGCGATGTGTTATTATAATGGAAATATCTTTATGTTTTATAATTTTGGGAAACAGCAATGGTACACTTTTGGAACACATATGAGAATGTATCCACATTTGAGGAGGACGGAGCAAAATGCATTCTGGGAGGTTGTGGTTCTCATTTTGGACCGCTCGACTGCTGGCAGTATTTCGTCTTTGAGTTCGAGGTCTGATCACTGGCGGAGTGATTTTATAGCTCTTCCTTAAACTGCCCTACTCCGGAAGCATGAGCATGATGAACAAACGTTTTCTACGGTTCCATCCACTGATATTTCTTGGGACATGGAAAACAAAGATGAGAGATTCCGTAGCCTGCAGCCGTGAAGGAGTCTTGAGCTCGCCCAGGGGATTGCCAGGCCCTCAGTCCTGCTATGGAACACATCCATGGATCGATAGTTTCCCAACCTGTCTTCTCTCCCCCCCCACACTTCCACAGACCCACACGTGGTCTCGCCATCCCACCTTTTCCTGTTCAGTTGAAGTCACGCAACCTACCCAAACTTCTTCCGACATCAATTGCTGTCATGTGTTTGTTTTGTTCCTATTTGAATATTACATCTTAATGTTGTATCCTTACGAAAAACGTGATCTTTGTGATAAGCTGTTTGGCAGCAAATGGATTACACCAGACAATGATCATTGCCTCTCTCTTTCTCTCTCCCCATGCGAGTTCAGAGGCTCCAGCAGACCGCTATGTGTGGATCTATGACAGTTTGTGTAAAATATCCCCATGACAAAACAAAAAAAACACAAAGCACCTTCTTCCTCCAAATTGGTAATCCCTGTCGATGTGTCGCTTGTTCAGTCAGAACTCTATTCTACAGTATGTTTCTTTAAAGCTCTCAAACCCTCGTAACGGTTTGCATTCCTGCCCGATCCCAGATAACGACGGGTTGTTTCGCTTCTAGTGAGGGTAGAGACCTTGAATAGATCACTGATGTCTTGTGTATTTGCTTATAGGAACACGTCACTTCACAGGACTTTTCAAAAGAGAATGCAGTTCCAACTTTACTTTTTTTCAAATGAGCCACAGACTAAACGTAGACTATGAAATAAAATACTGTTTGTAATCAGAAACTTCCATGCAGAAGAAAACGTGTACATAAACTAAGACCACTGGGATGATTCTCAGTACCGGGAACTAAAGATAGAAACTGTACGTGCGGGACAGTGGTCTAGCGGGGCATTTCCTTGTGTGCATAGCATGTACAGTGTTTGTAGGTATTTGTCCAGAATGCTACGTTTGCTGTTGATGTCAGTGGGTGTCTTTCTCGTTGCAAGAATATGGGCGTGTTGTCAATGCAAGCAGCAAGATAGCGATGGAGTGCTAAAATGCTAATGGAAAGGAAGAACATCTTTATTTTCAAAGGGGTGGTTTTAATATCTCTGTGTCTTCTCTTTTTCCGTTTTCTTCTCCAAACCAGATTTACAACTGAACTCAAAAATGCGTATGTTTTTATTTTTTGTTGTTTAAGAAATCAGTGAGTTATGTATGATAAAAAAAATGCACAGTTGACGTTATTGTATTGACTTGTATAAATTACTATCTTTCATTCACCATCGATGTTGCTGACTAATAAATTAAAGCTCTATATTTTATAATTAACAGAAGTCTTCATTTACCTTACACTCAGAGGCTGTGGCTTAACCAAAACTATATAGTTCTGCTTCTTATTCATTAATGTCAACAATTGTATTGAATCACAGTCCGTCTCTATCTAGCTGTCTGTCTCTCACACACACACACACACACACACACACATACAGACAGTTAATTGAAATAGGTTGGATTACATACTCCTTTCAGATTGAGATTGAGGTCAATGAGATCTGTGGGTGAAACTGCTAAGCTCTTAAAGCACTTTAAATCTCTCCCTGCAATCTTCAGTAGGCTATAATGATGTGGTAGGCAGCCCTTTGCCTCTACACCTTTTGGCCTGAGTGCTGAATATTGGAACAAGAGTGTACTTTGGGGAGCTGTTTCTGGATTCTGTTTTCTCTACTCCGGGTGTAATTACTTTGGGGCTGATTAAACACAGACAAAACTGTTATTGACCAGACCTCTTGATCATTAAGCACAGTGGGGAGCGCACTCCGAATGAATGTCCATTCCCTGTGCCAAGGCACACACTGCGTTGTTCTGTGATTGAACCCAACGTGAATGTCACAGTGTCTTCCCTCACGCACAACAAGACAAACTTGATTCAACAGACACGGTGACCATCCAGCCTTGTCTTTTAAAGGCAACTCACAGCGCGGCAGACAGCTAATCCCTTGAGCCGATGTGCATCTTCTGCTGAGCACAGCAAAGTCCCTGTAAAGGTGAGCTCCTGTTCAGTGGCCCCAGCCCCCGAGTCACACCTTCTTACCCCTGCCTCCCCTCTGAAGGACCCCGTGTCCTTGCGCCCCATTGGTCAACCCGGGGTCAGGTGGTGCCAAGGATGCCCGGAATCCCTTTCCTAAGACGGGGAAAGTACCCAAACCTTCCCCGGTGTTTGTCGGAGCAGCAGTCACCGAGTGCGGCGGTCGGCCATCACTGAGAACCTGCGTCCGTTCCCGTCGTCTCGCGGGGGTTTTGTTCTGAGCTAAGGGGCGTCGCAGCCGGGGCAGAAGGATGGGAGCAGGAGCGAGCGCTGAGGAGAAGCACTCCCGAGAGCTGGAGAAGAAGCTGAAGGAGGATGCAGACATAGACGCCAGGACCGTCAAGCTGCTACTGCTAGGTATGCTAACGCCCCTGGGGGCCCCTCAGGGGGGCGCAGGGGTCACACACCTAGATGTCCCCTTTTGTGAACAATAGGGGACATCTAGGTGTGTTTTAGGTGTGTTGGACGCTATTGGAGATGAGGTGTTCCCTCGTTTCAGTTGGACAGGAGAACTATGGAGCGTGTTTTATTCCATAGGACACAGTTCACATTGTGCTGTTTCTGTTTGATTGGATTTGGATTTCTCTAATCCAGAGTTAAACTCGTAATATAGATGGAAGTGTGTGCCACAAACAAGTGGGAGGATTGTAAAGGCTTTGAAAAGATACAGACAGCAGTTTCTTCCAAAGTCAAGACAACTACAAATCATGCTAATCTAGAACTATGTTGAAGAATTGCAACTGGCACATACATGATGGTGAGGACAAGGGGTGAGGTAATCTTAATCACCACTGTCATTGCATTGGTAAGACACTTAAATCATTGCTCAGCCCAATCCCCTGCTAATCCCTTGGAGCAGGTAACCTACAGAGTTGAGGATGCAAACACCTCTGTCAACACTGTACCATTAAACAATGTCATGGTGTTTACCGCATACCTCTATTAAAGTTAACATAATTTTTGGAAAGTAAGAGAAGATAATAGTTTTTACATTGTTGCTACGGTGACCAGCTAATAAGGAACATCACTGAAAGACAACATGCCCCCACTATCAGCTTCTAAAGTTTTCGGGACTGATTCCCCAGTACAACAACAACGCAGTATTATGGTTGTAATCTGGTTAATACTTCAGCTGAGGTGTCACTTAAAACAAGTCTGCACCTCTTCTGAGGATATTCAAGTTAACCTCTACTCCTAATATCCAATGGGAAAGATACTGCTCACAATTTTAAATGTATGCAGAAATGTATTAAACTGGACATGATTCACCTTTACAGCTTCATCAGTTAGTCTTGTGTACACTTCGCTGTGTTTCCCATAGGTGCCGGAGAGTCTGGAAAAAGCACCATC
This sequence comes from Pollachius pollachius, assembly GCF_949987615.1. Lineage (NCBI taxonomy): Eukaryota > Metazoa > Chordata > Actinopteri > Gadiformes > Gadidae > Pollachius > Pollachius pollachius. The sequence continues at coordinate 15,473,312 of NC_136945.1, read as the reverse complement.
GTCAAACAGATGAAGTAAGACACTCTGACACTCTGTAACACAAAACCTCTTATTGGCCGAACATAACTCGCCGAACATCCAAGTCATATTTCCCTTTGTTCCACAGAATTATCCACAAAGATGGTTATTCCCTTGAGGAGTGTATGGAGTTTATCGTCATCATCTACAGCAACACCCTCCAGTCCATCATGGCCGTCGTGAAGGCCATGACCACACTCAACATTAACTTTGGTCACCAGGATCAGCAGGTAGGCGTTTGTCTTTTGTGACACAAATCAATACACTGTCTGCCAAGAGGTGTGTGTTTGTCTTATGAATGCATCCACTCACAGTGCGCTCCGTGGGTCTGTCTGCTCTGTCTTTATCCATGCAGGACGATGCCAGGAAGCTCATGCATCTTGCCGACACCATCGAAGAGGGCTCCATGCCCAAGGAGATGGCGGACATCATCCTTCGCCTGTGGAAGGACCCGGGCATCCAGGCCAGCTTCGATAGGGCCTCGGAGTACCAGCTCAACGACTCCGCTGGATAGTAAGTGAACTCCGAGCTATTGGCTGGCACAGACCATTTGAGGGAAAATTCTGAAAAACTGCCCTTTTGGAGCCTGGACATGTTCTTTAGTACAGAACACTGTTATGGCCTTCATACAATACTCTAGGGCACTACAGTGTTTTACTTATGGTATTGTCGGTTCTGAGGGCATTTTTTCTTGTTGCAAACCAAAGAGCATTGCTGATGTCACAGCTTGGACCTACTTACAGCTATCTGAATGACCTGGAGAGGCTGGTTCAGCCCGGCTACATTCCCACAGAGCAGGACGTGCTGCGCTCCCGAGTGAAAACCACCGGTATCATCGAGACCACGTTCTCCCATAAAGATCTTCATTTCAGGTGAGGAGATCAATCCATGACTCAAGCGTGTCATTCAGTAGTAGGTAAGCTCCTCTACCGGGCTTAGGGTACCCAAAGACGGGGTTCGGTGGTTCCATGTCACGGTTTGTCTCTCCAGAATGTTCGATGTGGGTGGTCAGCGGTCTGAGAGGAAGAAGTGGATCCATTGCTTCGAAGGTGTGACCTGTATCATCTTCATCGCTGCTTTGAGTGCTTATGACATGGTGCTTGTGGAGGACGATGAAGTGGTAAGAGAGGAGGGCACAGAAATAACTCATTCAGTCACAACTTGTCCTTTCCTCTATGACCTATGCTCTTACTAAATCTAACGGGCTTGTTTTCTTCAGAACCGAATGCACGAGAGTTTGCACTTGTTCAACAGTATCTGCAACCATCGCTACTTCGCGGCCACCTCACTCATTCTCTTCCTCAACAAGAAAGATGTGTTCATTGAGAAGATCAAGAAAGCTCACCTGAACATGTGCTTCCCTGAATATGATGGTGAGTTCATGACAAGCACACATCACACCAGCGCCATACTGCCTATCCAACTGGAAAAATGGACGATAACATGTTTTTGATCCCTTTGTCTTTTCAACATTTTGCATCAAGGTCCCAACACGTACGAAGACGCCGGTCTCTACATCAAATTGCAGTTTCTGGATCTCAACCTGCGTAAAGATATCAAAGAAATCTACTCGCACATGACCTGTGCAACAGACACAGAGAACGTCAAGTTTGTGTTCGATGCCGTCACCGACATCATCATCAAGGAGAACCTGAAAGACTGCGGTCTCTTCTAAGAGACCACTTTCAAACCTCCAGGTGAGTAAAGGAGCCTCCATCTCACGTTATTGATTTTGGATCTGAACAAGGCCCAGTATTGACTCTCTCTCCCTCTATCCCTGCAGCCCCGTCCCCTTCCTCATTATGCTCCCGAATCTAAACGTTCACCGCTGGACATCTATTGAGGACCAATGCGGACCAAGATCAGATCCCGTTTATTTCCGCCATTGGTAGTTGCAGCGTGCATCCATTTTTTTATCTAATAGCTTTGACACCAGACTTGAGGGGTCAAAATACAGAGAGAGACAGCTTTAAAGTCAGAGGATATAGTGTGCAGAACACCCGTGTAAATTGCCCTTTAGGTCCGAAATACCGAAAACTTTATTACAGTGACATGCAAGATTTAGGCAAGACCCCACATATTCTGCATACAGTTAACTCATTGTTCCTCTCTCAACTAACAGGAATAGACGTCAGGCAACATGCATCCTCTTTGTACCCCAGTAACAGGCCCACGAGGCAAAGCCAGATGGCACCACCACCTGCCAATGCACTTGCATCATCCATTAGGTTTTAGACAGTGATTTAGCTGTAGAAACTGATTGTATATACAAAAGGAACATATCAGGGAACAGTTTAAGCCACAGTGTAGACAAGTAAGATTAGGATCCAAGATGAGTGTGTCCTGTCAGCTCTAAAAGTTGAACACAACCACCGACCGATACGATGAGAACCACGTTGCTGTTTGCGGTAGTGAACACTTGTTTGGTTTGTTACACCTCGGAAACCAGTTTACACTGGATCAGGCCATTCAGCAAAATAATATTGTACAGAAATGAGACCAGCAATGTAAAACTGGATTAAAGCTTCTCTAGAAGACTGTTAGATTTTTAACTAATAAAAACGCAAGATAGCAATTCCTTGGTTCATTGTTTGCCATTTATTAATTGCATTGCATTTTTTTCCAGAGCATTTTCCAGACATTGAAAAATATTAATGCTTAGAAGTGTAAAGTGAACAGTTGGGATTGAGTTCAAAGTGAACCCGGCCATTATGAAACAGAATGTCTCGTCATCTCGTCATGGAAGAATTGAACTGACTGATCCTAATCCACAAGTTCAACACAGGAAGACTGTTTTGTTTTGACATCGTCGAGATAAACAGTCTGAGCTAAGCCTTCAAGTGGTGGAGAGTTTGAAGAGTTTGGTGTGTTATGTTGAATGTGGATTATCTGGTGGACTAACAAATCAGGACTCCTATTACCCAATACTCCCAATACTTGAGATTTGGTGTAGCTGTGCATCGATGAAACGTTAAGTTACAAGATCGTTTATACTTGAAAACAATAACCCAATACAAATGATAAACACCCAAAGTGCAAAGAGATGTAAATACTTGAACCGAGTGCTTTGTTTTGCCCCAAGACAAACGTTTTCAAAAGTAAGAACATAAATAGCTACAGCACTCAAAAGAACAACAGATTGAACCCACTGGCAGAGCACACCTTTAAGACAGTTGTTTATGGACGAGATTACTCATTTACGCCCTGAGTTCTTACCACATTACACACAATGGACATAATGTTGCACAATTTAGTGAGGATATATTAACTGATGACTTCGCAGCAGCCTGATGCCTCCATGCTTGCGTGCTAGTAAACCACTTTACAAATCGGGAAAACAATGACAAAGATTACCACATGAGGCGCAAGCTGTGCCTGGTCAATTTATATAAAAAATATACACTTTATGGCTTTTTCTGTTGTGTTCTAAGAAGGAAGGAGCGGAATTCCATAAATATCAGGAGTACTGTTCGTAAAGTATGGAATGACTACCATTGTGGAAAATAAATAGTGGCTGAAAAAAACTTCATCAAAATCAATCATCAATATCAAACAACAGTGAATGAGCTCTAGAAGGGGCTTAACAAAAAGTTGAAGGCACTTCAACAATAGCACAGGTCCCCCTAGATCTCCCTCTCCTATGGTCAAGATACATCATTTGGCTTACTGCAAGACATCAAGTAACCAGCAGCCTGAGATGAGCATGCATGCAAAAAAAAGGACGTTGTTTTTAATGCGTATATTCCACTCCCACCATAGAAAATCTGAGGTCAGCTTAGGTTTCAGAAAAAAAAAAGTGTCCCATTCTGCCCCACACCTAACTTTTCCTATTGCATAAAGAACTCCTTGCAGAGACAGCACATTGTAGTACACGAGGTACATAGAGTTAAATCAAAAAGGTGCACAGTAGCGCAAACAAGTCTGTGTATAAACTACTCTGTTGTTCTAGTGGGGACATTAGAAAGGTATCTTACGGAAGAGTTTAAGACCAAGAATTTTCTTTAATTTAATTAATAAAATGAAATAAAAAAGCCCAGATTGAGGCACCAAATCCAAGACACCTTGATGTTGCTCTTCAAGAGCACAATACACAGCAGTGAGGCACTCACGAAAGTGTTATAGTGTGACGTCAGGACAGTTCTGTAACTGGTATTGTCTCTGGGTATGTGTGTGTGTGTGTGTGTGTGTGTGTGTGTGTGTGTGTGTGTGTGTGTGTGTGTGTGTGTGTGTGTGTGTGTGTGTGTGTGTGTGTGTGTGTCTGTGTAAACGTAAACACTCCAGACACCACCATGTGCTTGACGTGCCATTAATTTGTTCATTACGAAAAGATTCGCTCTTATAAAAACCACCACATAAACCTCTGTTGGTCACAGTTTAAAACTTGGAAGTACAATTCCCACAACGTTCCACAATTGTCTCTCTCTATTCGAGTTAAGACACTAAACACTTTAATCAATACAGAGAGAAAGAAAAATAAGCAATGAAGTACAATCAATTTCCATGACTCGTTTGGCACCATTATTGACTACCTTGGACCTGAGCTCATCAGGAGAGTACAAAATGTGTTAAAACAGGGAATCCCTTCTGTACATACACGGGCCACACTCAGACAGGCAGCGGGGGGCGGGCTGCAGGCTCAGAACAGACCCACCATGTGGTCTATCTGCCTCATGTAAACGCTCTTCAGCGGCAGAGCGAAGCGCCGCGCGTCGGGGATCCGGCCACACTGGAGAGAAGAGAGGAGAGGTAAACGCGGGCCACCTTAAGAAACGTGTTATGGACACCACCGAAAAGTAACGTCTCTGTCCATGTATTATGAAGTATAATTGTAATGACTAACATGACAGATGATCATGGCCAAAGGCTAACACGGAAAATGATTATGGCTAAAGGCTAACATGACAGATGAACATGACTCCAGGCTAACATTGTAAGCTAACATGGCTAAAGGCTAACATGGCAAGCTAACATGGCTAAAGGCTAACATGAAAAGCTACAATGGTTAAAGGCTAACATGACAGGTGAACATGGCTAAAGGCTAACATGTCAAGCTAACATGGCTAAAGGCTAACATGACAGGTGACCAATACTAAAGGCTAATATGACAGGTGAACATGGCTAAAAGCTACCATGATGGGCTCACGCCTTACGTTGCTGGTGTTGCTAGGCGGATTCTGTGGCACATCCACAGGCGTCTCTCCCTCCTCCCAGGGGAAGAGGTCCTCCCACTGTTTCTCCCTGAAGCGCTGGTCTATCGGCACGATGTGGCCCTCGGTGGTGAATATGTACTTGTTCTCAGACTTGTGCAGCGGGTTGTCCTCATCAAAGAGCTGCAAAAGAAGTGTTCAAGTTATTTTCAATGTGCCGGGTGAATGCCAAGTGACTGATTGGGCGAAATGTCCTAAATATATGGGACTGTTAAGCCCTTCGAGACTGTCCCTGTGATGAAGGGCTATACATTTTTTTATTGAATTGTGATGAAATAAAACGCACCAGATAAAGGTATTTGCAAGTCTCGCTGAGGAAGAAGCTTTCCATCCGATCTTCTTTGGACTTGTCCACGACGTGGTGGAGAGTTGCATATCCGCATCTGCAATGAAACCCTTAAGTTTAGAACACTCCACATCAAAACGCCTACGGATGTCATCAGCGACCAAAGGACATGGCTCAAAACGTACCTGACTTTGGCATTTTTCTCCAGGCTTTGGAGAATATCCATTCCGACATGAAGGTAGAACGGGTTTTTTGTCGCCTGAGTGAAGAGAGGAAAAAGAGCAGCTCATTTTACCACTTTATAATATCAATTCATGCATCAATTCATCTCAACACAGGCCTTGCCTAAAGGAAAGAGCAGTTTAAATGTTGACTGCTTCCAATGCTGTGTTGGACCTACTACAGAATGATGTATTGCTTGTTGAGTGAATAATACAGAACATAAGGAACTAAAAATCTAATCCCAATTTAATATTGGTAGAAATAATCGCAATTCGATTATTTCCCCAAATATTTGGGCCCTATTTTCAACAGAACCATTGAGCCACCATCCTCCTCCGGTCTGGGCTGTGCTCCTCACCTGGTAGAGCAGGTAGGTGGACTCCACCAGCTCAGGCCTCAGGGGGTAAAAGAGCACGTCAGGGGCCTGCAGCTGCCAGTTGTACCGCTCCGGCAGGGCGCCGTATCGCCTCCAGATGGCGTAGTAGAAGGCATGGAGGCAAATGGCGTTCTCCACATCGCCGCTCAAAACCTAGGGAGCGCAGGTCACGCGCAACACTCTGGATCAATGCATGGTAGGGTGGGCCGGTTTTCCTGTCTAACCGGTGCGGTGTGCAAGCTTATACCGGTGCCATTTTATACAAACCGACTAATGGAATTTGTGTTTATGAGATGTTCTGGCAAATTGAAATTATATTTATGTTTTTGCCGCTTCTAATAAGTTACAACAGTAACTTATTGGTTGTGCTTCACTCATTATGTTCTACTTTAGACAAGTGCTGCCACCTTGCGGAAGTGATTGATATTACCGGTACAATTTGGTGACTGACTCATTATCACACGATTCAGGGTTTCACTAATTATCGTGAGGTAGGCCCAACCCTACTGCAAGGTGATCACTCAGCTGGTATTTTAGACAAGGCTTCATGTTAGTGTGATGTATGGGACATTTCTCTCTGAAAAGGAAAAACTAGAAACAGCTGAAAGCTAACCTGTTATTGTGAGAGCAATTAGTGTCAAATGCTGGAAGAAAATCAAAGATATTTACAGAATAATTTTGGAAAAGAGCAAGTGCAAAAACTCTAGCAGTAACGGGCGGTATGTTGATAACATAGATGTTGTCGCTATGCCACTTAAACCCAGAATTTCTAAAAACCCACGTATAATTATGTCTGTGTAATAAAGTCCTGAGAGCCAAACAACCCTAACGCAGCACAAGCAGAAACACCTACACCGACACTGATTGTTAAGGCATGCGTACATGAGTCAGTCCACTGGGTGTGGACACAAACTCACCTGGAGACCTGGGAAGAAGGCCTGCAGGGAGTCGATCCAGGTGTTCATGATCTGCCCGCTGAACATGTTAACGTTAACGTAGAGGGGTGGGTCGCCCTCTCCTTCATTACACGACTCTCTCCTGGGGGGAAAAGAACGTCACTCAGCACTGTTTCCTCTCTGAGGCCACCCAAAACTAATCACCAGGAAACGCAGACCAGTTTCCAGAAATGTGATCCTTTTAAGATTAGGAGAATCAAGATTCAGTCACGAATGGCATTGAGAGAGGTCCATTTGCTTGATAAATCTAGAAAAGCCATTCTAAAAAGGGCTTCAAATTGGTAAACAATTAAATATATCAGAAAACAATATTAAATTAACACAAATCCAAAGCCAAAATGGCCGATGCTGCAGGCGTTCAAATTGTAAAATAATAGTTTTGAAATACACTATTTGCTCAACAGTAATAACAACAACTTCCGTTTGTTCAGCCAGGATCTCAGGTTAAAGGGTTCTCTTCATGGCGTGTGAGTCAGCTGATGCCTGGGCTCACCCTCTTCTCAAGTGGCTCTGGATGCTCTCGTAGGCAGCCTGGAACATCCTGTAATCCTCCTTCTCCCCAAACAGGATGTAGGACTTCAGGAGATACTCGTAGAAGGAGTCCATGCCCGCGCCCACGCCACTCTGCTTGCCCACCCACTGGCCTGTCTGGATGTTCACAATGTTGCCTGCAGGTTGGGGATCAAACACAGAGAGAGAGAGAGAGAGAGAGAGAGAGAGAGAGAGAGAGAGAGAGAGAGAGAGAGAGAGAGAGAGAGAGAGAGAGAGAGACAGAGAGAGAGAGAGAGAGAGAGAGAGGGGGAGAGAGAGAGACAGAGAGACAGAGAGAGAGAGAGAGAGAGAGAGAGAGAGAGAGAGACATGAAGATGGAAAACTAATTTCCATACCAGAAGAAACAGGTTGATTCTAATATTTGTTATTATATATATAAAAAACTTCTTATTTCTTATCTTATATTTATGATTATATATATATTACACATTACATTTTTACCTTATATTTTTTCACCTTTTAGTTTATTAATTGTGTATCTAATAAAATATATTTTTTTGTTGTTTTTCTATCTAGATTTATCAAAATGTATTCCTTTAGTCAGAGGCAGCAAGTACACAAGCCTCCACATGCTGAGGCTCAACCCTTAGCCTCTCCCCGTCCTCTGACCTAGCAGGCCCCTCTCCCCTCTCCCCTCTCCCCTCTCCCCATCCTCTTACCTAGCAGGCCCCTCTCCCCTCTCCCCTCTCCCCTCTCCCCATCCTCTTACCTAGCAGGCCCCTCTCCCCTCTCCCCTCTCCCCTCTCCCCTCTCCCCATCCTCTGACCTAGCAGGCCCCTCTCCCCTCTCCCCTCTCCCCTCTCCCCTCTCCCCATCCTCTTACCTAGCAGGCCCGTCTCCTTGCTCCTCAGGCTCCACAGGGCCCGGACGGCACGCCGGGCCACCCACTCAAACGTGGAGTCTCCCAGCAGGCGGCTCAGGATCCCGAACTCCACCAGCAGGGAGCCCGCGCCCGCTGTGCACGTCTCGTTGATGCTGTCCGCCGGCACCCCCGTCTTCAGGTTCACCTGGGGGGGGGGGGGGGGGGGGGGGGGGATCCAGCATGGGTGTGAGCACTATCAAGGGTTCACTAGCATTTGAGTCTCCTCTGAGTTAGAAAAGAAGGCTAACTCACAAGAACATAATGAATGGATCCAGTATAAGCTACCCTTATTCAGAGATATCAGTGCTTAATTGTCAACATGGTGTCAGGGCAGACGTTCAACATATGAACCAAAGAGTGCTTACACTATAGGCTGCATTATCGCCTCAAGGTATGAATGTGAAAGATGTTTCCTCCATTTATGAAACTGCAACTCTTGGCAATAAAGAAGAGGTCCCAATCTGACAATGTGTGACAATGTACTAACCCTGAACCTAGGATAGGAACAAAGTGTTGGTAGCTTAGCCGCCGACAGCCCATGTCACTAGCTAGCTAACCACCAGCTTGAGTATAAGCAGAGAGGTGGTGTGGCTCACCCTGGGGTAAGGAATGCCCGTGATGGTGTTCTCGAAGGCGGGCAACAGGCGCACGGCCAGGTCGTGGGCCATGTGGAGCAGCTCGTTGTCGTAGCCTTCGATGCCAACGTCGCCAAAAGGGTGCTTTGGGTCGGTCAGCAGGATGTGGGAGGAGATCAAGCTGCCCAGGATCCTGGAAGGAAGATGTCTCAGAAACATTAACATTATGTCATCAAGGAGATAAGACGCCAGCAATGCATTACTTACAAAGAAAAGTAATTACTTATCACATTGAGAGACAACTGCTTGAAAGGTGGACGTTTGTAAACATAACATTTTATGTTTGTTGACTAAAAGCAAGTGTAGCTTAACTGATGTTGTTACAGGAAAGTATGATATTTGACTGGATAGAAATGAGTACCTGATGTTCGCCTCAAAGACCTGCACGGTGGAGTCCTTATCAAAGGAAACCGTGTCTATAACCAGCTTCACAGCTCTTTGGAACTCTGTGATGTTTCCAAGGACCTTGGAAGAAGATATAGTACATAACGTTACAATATGGTCAAGCTAGTGCATTATTCAAAGCACCCCTCGACACAGGACATGTAAGACTTAACCAGCCTTTATAATGTTCAAAGTGTGCTTGAGGTTTTAATATTGATAGGGCTTAACGGCTTTAGTCTTGTTGTTTTTATTGTGACCCTGTCCTCAAACGGATTAACAACAGAGTTACCAGCTCTCATAACCTACCTGCTTCAGAATGCACAGGATAGTTGGGTTATTTCTAGTAAGTATCTTTTGGTTTTCAGGTCAAGTTACTTTAGATGAAGGCAAATGCCGAACAATGTTAATGTTTTCATTGTTATTCTTTTAAAAGGTATATATGGAAAGAAAAGCCCATAATTGTGGTATTTTTTTGTGATTTCACATTTAAAGGTGTATGAGGTTATCCTGCTTGTCTAAGGACTACAAACTACAATTGATGGTTATAGTAGAAACTTCCTATACCATTATAGTGCACCAGATCACTGCATCAGAAAACAAACTGTGAGAATCACACAGCAACAGCATAGCTTTGTCGATGATAATGTAACATAGCTGTGGAAAGACCAGCCAATGAAAGGCTCTGATGAGAATATACAGTGGGGCAAAAAAGTATTTAGTCAGCCACCAATTGTGTAAGTTCTCCCACTTAAAAAGACGAGAGAGGCCTGTAATTTTCATCATTGGTAAACCTCAGCTATGAGAGACAAAATGAAAAAAAAAATCCAGAAAATCACATTGTCTGATTTTTTAAGAATTTATTTGCAAATTATGGTGGAAAATAAGTATTTGGTCACCTACAAACCAGCAAGATTTCTGGCTGTCACAGACCTGTAACTTCTTCTTTAAGAGGCTCCTCTGTCCTCCACTTGTTACCTGTATTAATGGCACCTGTTTGAACTCCTTATCAGTATAAAAGACACCTGTCCACAACCTCAAACAGTCACACTCCAAACTCCACTATGACCAAGACCAAAGAGCTGTCAAAGGACACTAGAAACACAATGTAGACCTGCACCAGGCTGGGAAGTCTGAATCTGCAATAGGTAAGCAGCTTGGTGTGAAGAAATCAACTGTGGGAGCAATTATTAGGAAATGGAATACATACAAGACCACTGATAATCTCCCTCGATCTGGGGCTCCACGCAAGATCTCACCCTGTGGGGTCAAAATGATCACAAGAACGGTGAACAAAAATCCCAGAACCACACGGGGGGACCTAGTGAATGACCTCCAGAGAGCTGGGACCAAAGTAACAAAGGCTACCATCACTAACACACTACGCCGCCAGGGACTCAAATCCTGCAGTGCCAGACGTGTCCCCCTGCTAAAGCCAGTGTATGTCCGGGCCCGTTTGAAGTTTGCTAGAGAGCATTTGGATGATCCAGAAAGGATTGGGAGAATGTCATATGGTCAGATGAAACCAAAATAGAACTTTTTGGTAAAAACTCAACTCGTCGTGTTTGGAGGAGAAAGAATGCTGAGTTGCATCACACCATGATGAGCTCAGGTCCAAGAACACCATACCTACAGTGAAGCATGGGGGTGGAAACATCATGCTTTGGGGCTGTTTTTCTGCCAAGGGACCAGGACGTCTGATCCGTATGACGGAAAGAATGAATGGGGCCATGTATCGTGAGATTTTGAGTGAAAACCTCCTTCCATCAGCAAGGGCACTGAAGATGAAACGTGGCTGGGTCTTTCAGCATGACAATGACCCCAAACACACCGCCCGGGCAACGAAGGAGTGGCTTCGCAAGAAGTATTTCAAGGTCCTGGAGTGGCCTAGCCAGTCTCCAGATCTCAACCCCATAGAAAATCTTTGGAGGGAGTTGAAAGTCCGTGTGGCCCAAAAACATCACTGCTCTAGAGGAGATCTGCATGGAGGAATGGGCCAAAATACCAGCAGCAGTGTGTGAAAACCTTCTAAAGACTTACAGAAAACGTTTGACCTCTGTCATTGCCAACAAAGGGCATGTAACAAAGTATTGAGATGACCTTTGGTTATTGACCAAATACTTATTTTCCACCATAATTTGCAAATAAATTCTTTAAAAATCAGACAATGTGATTTTCTAGATTTTTTTTTTTCATTTTGTCTCTCATAGCTGAGGTATACCTATGATGAAAATTACAGGCCTCTCTCATCTTTTTAAGTGGGAGAACTTGCACAATTGGAGGCTGACTAAATACTTTTTTGCCCCACTGTATATGAGAAGAATATACAAATTAGCTCCATAATATATTTTTTTAAAAAGTCCCTGTTAGACTTGTGCAATTCAGCTCATAGTTTTCTCTTTAATCTAATCACGCTTTACCAAGGATAAATATACATTACAGTAACATTATACGTATAACAAAAACTCTGCGTTAGAAATAGTTTACCAGTAATGTGTCTAGGGTGTCAATCAATGTCAACGAGTAGTTCCCCAAAACATCATTTATGTTGATGTTTGACCTGAAATGACAGCAGTGAAACAAACATATTGGTGGCACTCTGCTGGCATAGAAGCAGCGGTACATGACATTAAAGAAGCTAAACAGAACCCCAGTAGGGAGTCACCAAAAACGTGCCAGCAATGTGAGACCTAAACGCTTTTAGACTTATATACAAGGGTCGCTGTGCCTATATATTATGCATGGGTTTGTTGAGCAGACTCGAAATAATAACTATTCTGTACTGTGGTGTATACATGCACGAGTTTAATCACTGTCACCAGATTACAAACGTAATGCGTGTGTGGGATGAACGTTTAAAAGAGAATGACAAGGTTTATCACTGTGGCTGTAAAGAGTTGCGTTCCTAACACAAGACCGCTTGTTGTAGATCAACATAGGACTTCTGATTGTACATCGATTATAATAGGACTGCTCATTGATTATCAATTATAGGACTACTCATTATAGATCAATACTAGGGCTCCTCATTGTAGATCTTAGTAGGACTGCTCATTGTAGATTAATAATAGGACTCACGGGTTCAGGACGTCTGGTCCTCGGCCCTGACAATCAATTGGATTGAGCTCGTCTTCAGGAAAGGCATATTTCATGTAATTGTCGTATCCAAAATAGAACATGTCTTTTGCCTGGGCCTTCATTTGCGCTTTAAGAGTATCTGGAAAGGTGTTGTACCGCTTGACATACTCGTCCTTATTCCCATCATAGAAGTTCATGTAGGACTTCTGAGGAGAGTCTTCTCCAATCTTTGGGCAGGAGGTCCTTGGCTCGTCATATTTTCCACTCGGTATGCGCTGAGACCACGAATTACCCTTAAAAGCCTCCGTTTCGTCTTTGAATAGCTTAAGATCCAAAGTCTGCAGGTTAAAATTTAGAGGGAAGTTAAAGCCCCAGCTCACATTATGTCCAAGTCCAAACGCTAGCCACACCACACAGCTGAGAGACAGCCTCAACACGACCAGCCCGACTACTATTGACCTCCATTGCATCTTTTCCTCGGTTCGTTCTCACCAATCATTATTATTGGACCTTACAAACGTTCAAAAAGATAGACGTGCGTTAATGAAACTTTGGATGGGCAAGGGTCTGATCGGGATAGCTGCTTCAGCCCCAGTACGCTTCCTGTCAACAATGGCGTCAGGCCATGTAAGGCGGGTGATTGGCTTCTCGGTAGTTTCGTCACAACCCACCGAAACCCTCATAGGCTCGATCATTGGTTAGTGACGTGTCAATCTTCACATGACGTGTCCTGTTTGGGTCTGGTTTGGGTATCGTGGCAAATTTGAGTGCTGCAATGTAGGCCAATAGGAAACAGCCACAAGAAGGAAACAGGTGCTATAAATGCAATGTTGGGTCGTAAGACTACATGCAAGTGCTTCAAGTCGACTAACCCTAGCCCTAACCCTAGTGTTGAGGATGGCAACAGTAGGGTTTCAATGGCAGTTCATGAATCAAATAGGAAAATGACTCAATAAGCAAAATAAATAATTGAATACCCCCAAAAAGGTGTTCAATTTTGATTAAATGCAATCAATTGATGTAGATATTGTCTCTGGCAAATAAAATAGATATGTAAGCATGCCCTCAAAACGGGAAGAAGTTGCTTCGGCTTTTGTAAACTTGAGGTGGCGGTTTTAATTGTTAAACTAAACTAAATATGATTCAGTGAGCTGGGAGTCGAACCGCATCATAACTTTCGGACGGGTAGGTAGGCACATATGCACATTGAAGAAGGAAAAATAAGTCAACAACCAAATTAAAAAGCATGCCCTTTTATTTCATGTATACATTTTAGTGGTATTCTGACTTGTTTGGGTAGGCAGAAACTGCAGGCTGCTGTGCTCCGAGGGGCGATGCTGCCCAAGGCACTTCAGATTCTGCCTTCTCTCGGCTGCAGGACCGCACAACATAACTCCACCAGGCGCAATGCGAACCACAAACACTGACACACATCCAACTTCCAGCCTTCTGTACATTCAAACTTTAAATAGAACACACATATCTCACACGCTTAAAAAATATTTTAAGCAAGATATTTACACATACCTGCTCGGCTAACAACCATCTTTAATGCACTTGTTCCTCTTTTTTTAATGACCTTGAGGGTAACCAAAAAACCAACTCCTTTGATTAAGGAAAGGGAGATTGGATGACTGCTAGCAGGGCCACCGGAGTGGGGGTGTAAGGTGGACAGGCTTGGGGGGGCCCAAGGCAGAGGGGGGCCCATTGGAATGTAAAAAATAAAATAAAGAATATATATATCCCCCCCCCCCCCCCCCCCCATCTGTGGGGCTAACAGATGTAGAGCTAACAGAAGAGGGGCTAACAGAAACCGGGGATAACAGAAGAGGGGTTAACATGTGGGGATACCAGATGAGGGGTTAACATGTGGGGACACCAGATGAGGGGTTAACATGTGGGGACACCAGATGAGGGGTTAACATGTGGGGACACCAGATGAGGGGTTAACAGCGCACTGGGGACTGGGACTGTACACCATTGCAGCGTGGACAGGACGTGGCACGGGGGTAAGGTGGCGACCAGCGCTGGCAACACTTCTGGTTCTTTCAGCTCCTCTGAGATTTTGAGTGCTGGATGAGCCATTGAAGTGTGATATCTGAGAGCATGGAGACAATTGGGTCCGCTTTTTTTCCTTTTATAATAAAGACCTTTATGGTGGCTTGTTGTTTGAGTCTCAAAACAAGTTGTGGAAGCATAGAATACAATCATAGGTTTTACACTATGAAAATATATAATATATATAATAATAATAACTTCATATTGCACCTTTTTAAAAAACAGTTTACAATGAATGAACAGACAACAAAAATATAGCTATGTAGACAATACATTATATACCTGTAGTTCCTATTATTCATTACGTATAAACCCCAAAAACGGTTACTTACCTATGTTGTCTTTCTCTTTACAGGAAATAGAGTAGCAGCATATTTCTCTGTCCTGAATAGCTGCCAAGTTCCTATGAAGAAACGTTCTCAAAATAAATACATAGACCCTTTCCTTTAATTAATGTGCCGTTTTGTGCTATTGCCAGAAGGGGGCGCCGTTTAACCTTGGAAAAAATAACTACTGTAGGTCAACAAAAGAAAGCTCCAAACATTACAATAATATTAATCGTAAAAATAAATAAAAATTCTACCGTATTAGCCAGATTTCATGTAGCTCACTTCACTATTAAACAAAACATCCACACTACATATATGACTAATTCTGAGTGGATATCACTATGCAATGATTACAGTCAATGGCTCGTTCCCCGACTTGACAACATACAGCATTAAAAGCTTTTTAAACATCAACATACCAAGAAGACTTAAACTAAAGGCTTCTTGGTAAACCCCTCATACTGTTAATACTCACATCTTCTCAATAAGCTGCTTCTCATCTAGAGCGCTAGGGAGATCCCTTTTGTTGCCCAGTACAAGAACCTGAAAAAAGGTCAAACACAAACTTAGAACTAGGAGTCCATGAAATGAGTATTAGCGCGCCAAACACATTAATAAATACATCCTTAAACCAGACTAGGCTTAACCACTCACTGGTATTCCTTGTAGCTGAGGCTTGTCTAATAAATTATGAAGCTCATTTCTGGACGCCTCCACCTTTTCCCAATCTGCTGCGTCAACCATGTATCTGTGAAAACAGACAATACTGCAAAATTAAAAATAAAATAAAATAATGCCCCATCTTTCTCAACAAAACATTGCGCTTTTTTTTTGGACACTCCTAACTCCGTTAGTACTAAACCATAGTTGGACCACAACCTCTGGGAGTCAGTCAGCGTGACCAAAATATGAGAAACTCACACAATCGCGTTGACTCCCCGGCAGTAGCGCTCCCACATACTTCTGAACCTGGGCTGCCCACCGATATCCCAGACCTGTAAGCGCCAACACGTGAAAGGACTTAATACAACACTCATTTATGGTTTACTATGCGGAAAGTCGAGGCATGACGTTGATGAAATTGATGTTGACGCGCCGTTATTACACCGTATTCTGTTGCCCATCCTAATGTGTGACCCCAGGGGTCGCTGTTGCATATTGTCTGCAACATGCACGAGCGTAAAGCCTAGACAACCATGAAGTCGTTCACGTGCAGAAACATGAACGAGCTTAAAGCGCAGGCTGAGTAAACTTCTAAAAGAAATCTATGAAAAAATGTGGGGTGCACGAAAAATCGCCTTATGAACAGTGAACGAGGGCAGTGATTAGGTCATTATTGGTCATCGCCATCTCGCGCACGTTCACTAGCAGTTATGTACCGCAGCACTTGTTTGGCATCTACTGTAATGTATCAACGCACAGCGATTCATTTTATGAGCTATACCCGTGACACCTCAATGGAACGGGCACGTAGGCCGGTCAACAACTTTTTAATGTTGTCAGGCAGGTTTCACTGGTTATGTACACAGAAGTCAATGGAACAGCTGGGAATAACACCAAAACCCACCTTTATGGTGACGTTTCCTTTGGTGACCTTTCTCATGTTGAACCCCACGGTAGGAATCATGTCTTCGCAGAACTGACCAGACTGGAATTAAACATGAATTAATGAATATAATTAGGAAAGAGGATAATACCATTTAAAATATGTTTGTGCATGGATGAAATAAATGGTCAGAAAGCACCAACTCATACTCTTTTCTACATTATTGATCCTGAACAAATCTTAAATAAACAAAAAAGTCGGTAAGACACGACCAAAACGTCCGATCCAGAATTGCATGTGTCAATCGCGCGACAAGACCATTATTTAGTGTGTGTTTACCGATACGTTTGGTTCTTTATAATAATACTAATGTTTGGGCCAGTGTTGTAGTTCCTGGCTTCTGTGCTCCTTTATTGCACAAACCTGAAGCATGTGTATTGTCTGGTACAAAACCCATGACTTGCTTGAGTCACCTGACACAGCTAAGTGGAAATGACTCCTGAAGTCTTATGACTACAGAGGCACCACCCCTAATCCAACCCATTTTGTAAAAAGGGGAAACCAAACTGCCAGTGAATGTTATGGCTATAATGTCTCGCTGTCTTTGTCCCAATAGCTGCAAGGGAGTTTTTTTGAAAACAAATCTCATGTCTCAAAGTAAAATGTGATTATTAAGGGCTTTTCATTTCCCTAACACGAATTAGTAGCACAACATTGAGCTAGTTGTTGAAGGGTAAAGACAAACAGGACATACAAAAGTCCTAATGCTGTCCTGGCTATGTTACCTTTGAAAGACATTTATTTCACATATTATTAGACTCAGTGGTTAAATAACGCTCACAATTTAATAGGATGGTGCGATCCAGTTTTGATGGATATTTTGAACATTCAGATTGCAATAGGTCTTACAACAAAATCTCAGCTTTGGCATCCTTCGTTTTTTATTTAGAAGCCCAAACTCTTGTCACATTTAACCAATTTAATTGTCGCGGATATAATAGTTCTGAATCGAAAGTCTCTACATCATCTCGTACTAGATCAACGCCTGTGCCTGTGTGTGATTATCCTAGGCCAAACTGAAAGAGTGACAGACTGTATATTGCATTTATAAAGTTGATAATACATTTATTATAAGACAATAACACCGAATTATTTGCCAGTGATGCTGTGATTTCCCTCACACATTAAATAAAGGTCAGCCTCGGTCCAAAGCAACTGTAGCTTTCTTGATGAAGGCATGGCTCAGCTAAGGTGTCTCTTCAGATACATATGTACGTCTTTCGTTATCAACTCGGCAACAACTAAACGCGATGTGGCATTTAATGACAGCACAAACACATTGCACCGTACGGTTCAGAGGCAATTATAATTCACGTTAAGCGCTGTTGGCATGAGCAGCATCAGAGCTGCCTAGCTCCAGTCAGTTAGCATCGTAAAACTCACTGCGATCACGTTAACAAACGTGGTTTTTCCAGAGTACTGCAGGCCAACTAGCGTGAGCTCCATCTCCTCCTTCCAAAACAGAGACTTGAGCCAGTCCAAAAGCCGGTTAATGAGTGTCAGCATCTTGATGTTGGTGGTCACACTCAACTTCGGTGTGTGCGTTGCTCCTCAGTGATTTGAGGCGTCTGCCAGTAGTTCGCAGCAGCGAGCTGTCATATGATCAATACTGCAAGGTGTACAACAACGCCCCGTCTGGAACGCTACAAGAATGCATTGGCAGCCGTGTGTGTGTGTGTGTGTGTGTGTGTGTGTGTGTGTGTGTGTGTGTGTGTGTGTGTGTGTGTGTGTGTGTGTGTGTGTGTGTGTGTGTGTGTGTGTGTGTGTGTGTGTGTGTGTGTGTGTGTGTGTGTGTGTGTGTGTGTGTGTGTGTGTGTGTGTGTGTGTGTGTGTGTGTGTGCGAAGGGGAGAGTAAGGAGGAGAGTGGGAGACTGGGAGAGAGTGAGGGGGTGATCTGCTGTATTTATTTTAATACATAATTGTGATTTGTTGTAGGCCCACTCATGCATCTGCTACCATCTAGTGGTATTAAAATATCAAGTAGTGCAGCTTTAAAGGTCAAGGGTGTACAATTTTGTGGAAGCTAGTGGAACGGCCTTGGCAGAAGTAGGTTTTAATTAGTATACAATCCCATGAAAATAAGAATTGTTGTGTTTTAGTTTCTTTAGTTTGAGTCTAACATTGGGTGCAGGTCCGCCTCGAAGGAGGCCGCCGTGTTTTTGTAAAAAAAAATAACGTTACTTCTGGAACGTCCGGTGTCATGGCGGAGTGAAGACGTCCCTCGTGAGCTCTCCGCGCATATTACATAATTTATCGGCTTAAAGCCTTATTTCTAGGCTAAAGACACGTCTTTTCCCCCTCACCATCCTTTGTCACGTTACTGATACCTTCTAACCAAATAACATGTCGAACAAACCCGGCATAGGTAAAGACGCAAAGTCCGAGCAGTCCCTGCCAACAAATGCCTTTGCTAGCAAACCAACTATGCTGAGCAATGCTGCTAGCGAACCTCCGTCGAACAATGCCAGTGTGGAGCTATCGCACGGGGCTCTGAAAGAACTGCGAGAGGCCATCAAAGCTGATGTGGCCGCTATGAAGGACGAGATTTTATCAGAGCTACGTTCTTCTATTTCAACCCTTCAAGCTACCGTTTCTGTGCACACCAATAAAATATCCGACATTGAAACCTCTCTGACGGGCGTGGATGGGAGAGTGGGTGAGCTTGAAACTTGCTACGCTGCTTTGCAAGATGAGAACTCCAAGCTGTACGCTAAATTAGACTCCCTGGAAAACTTCTCCAGGAGGAATAATACAAGAGTTACTGTTTTGGAGGAGAAAGTCGAAGGAATCCACCCCACTGCTTTTATGGAAAAGTTCCTGATCAAGGTTTTTGGAGAGGACAGTTTCAACTGCCCGCCTGTGGTTGACCGTGCCCACCGCACTTTAAGACCGCCGCAGCCGACTGGTCCCCCGCGGGCGATGGTGGTCCGGATGCACTACTACCAGACAGATTCTACGGATGTCGTACGAGAGAGGCCAGCTGACCTACCAAGGAGCAAAGATCAGCTTTTATCCCGACCAGGGGCGCTGCCAGGAATTTTGGGCCCTATGAAAGATTCTAATTTTGGGCCCCCCCAACATCTATCGACTGTTTTGGTAAACATGGCCCAGCATCACAATAGCACAATAGAGTATGGGTTTGTGTGACTTTAAATAAGGGTATGAACTTACTTATTAAACGTATTTCATTCAGTTAGTGACTTTTATGCAGCAGTCTTATGCATATTGTCCACTAGCTGCTTAAACACAATTTTACAACAATGTCCTTAGCTCTCTTGGAGGCTAATCCAAGAATTCTGCTTGTTAGCCTACCATTTGATAGAGTTTGAAAACGCAAGGTCATTGAGTGAGCTTACCTTCTTTATTGGCGAAAAATTTAGTGACCAGTTGCCTGCCTCTTTTGGCCCTCTCCTCTTTCTCCCGTCTTTCCTTCAGTTTTTGCCAACCTGACTTCATTTCTGTAGCTGTCACCACCAGCTCACCATCATGTGGTTAAGACCTGACCTCAGCCAGCCCAGCCGCTCTGTACACCTGCTGCCAGTGCCAGCATCTCACATTTCGGATGCTGTTCGTTCAACGCATCGCGCGTTGCGGCTGAACCATTTCGCAAGAGCTCAGGGGGAAGGGCAAATGACAATATGTTAAATAACTAACGAAAACGTTATGGAAATCGACAGTTGTGAGTTTAATAAGTTTATTTCCAATTACCATTTCTTTGTAATGAGACATTTCAAAAAAAAAAAAAAAGGCAATAATATATTATATTATTAATTGCCATCCGCGGGCCGTGGGCCGTGCTGCGTTGGGCTGGGCCCTTAGAATCAGTACCACTTTTCCCCGCCAGGCAGCGCCCCTGATCCCGACCTCAGCGCTGACCTACTACGCCGGAGAGCCGCTTTCCTTCCAGTCAAAAAGCAGCTGAGAGAGGCAGGAGTGAAATACTCCCTACTACACCCTGCAAGGCTCCGGTTCGTTTTCAATGGGAAGAAGCAGGAATTTGCTGACCCCTCCAAGGCGGCTGCTTTTGCCAAGTCAAATATTCCTCCGGCGGGCACGGTGAGAAAAGACGGGGAGTGATGGTATGTGGGTCTTCAACCTTATGTTGTAATTAACTGTGATCTTCCTACCCAAACCAACTTGTGTTATAACGTTTCTAGTCTACTTCAACGTTAATCCGAGGCTATTAGTCTGAATATTACACATTGCCAATGTTTACAGTTTGTGTGATGCTATATTTGAATAGCCTTACTTTTTATTTTATTGTATTGGTTTGGTGTAGGCTGCCCGGGCAGATCACCTCGGATAATAAGTTTGAAGGGGAAAAAAGTGGACATCGTTGAAACTACTAATTGACAATATTGAGTGGTTTTAAGTTTATTTACGCTCGGTCCAGTGAGGAGAGTTAAGGTGTAAGCATTGTTGAGCTAAGATACACCTCTTGTGCATGTGTGCTTTCTGGGGTTTTAGTGCAGTTAGTTTGGGTAAGTGTTGGGGAAGGGGGGTGGGCATCCTCTTGAGTCATTATAATGTATATTATACAACTTTTATTATTTTTTTATTTTATTTTATCTATTTTTTTTTCTTCTCTTTCTTCCTTATATTACTCTTTTGACATACACTTATCATTACTACTGTCATTGTGACTGTGATTAAAATGTATGTGCTGAGTTATGATGAGTGGCAGAAAAGTTAAGTTCATCTCTTGGAACGTAAAAGCACTGAACCACCCTGTAAAGAGGAATAAAGTGTTAGCACATTTAGATCAACTTGGGGTAGGAATAGCTTTCCTCCAAGAGACTCATTTATGCAGGGCAGATGTTATGAGAATTCAGAGGAGTTGGTAAAGTCTTCAATTCTAAGTTCAATTCTAAGGCTAGGGGTACAGCCATACTGGTATACAAAGGCGTTACCTTTAAAAGCGACAAAATAATTGCAGATCCAGATGGCAGGTTCATTATTGTTACCAGTCAGCTTTTAAGTAAGCCTGTCATCCTTGCTAGTGTGTATGCTCCCAACTGGGATGACTGTAACTTTATTAACTCTTTTTTCTCTACTATCCCTGATGTCAATAATCATCAGTTGATTATTGGGGGGGACTTCAATTGTGTGCTCTGCCCCGGTCTGGACCGCTCATCACCCAACCCCTCCCCCCTTTCCAAAACTTCTGCAGCTATTAATACTTTTATGGATCAGTATGGTATGGTTGACCCTTGGCACTTTAATTTCCCTAAAAGTAGGGCTTTTTTCTTTTCGCCAGTACACCATACGTTTTCTAGAATCAACTTCTTTATTTTAGATTCTAGGCTTTTACCCCTTTCCACCCCGCCTATTTATCACGGTATAGTTATATCCGATCACGCCCCCCTTTCTTTTGAACTGAATTTTCCTGGTCAACCTGCCATATATAAATCATGGCGCTTGAACCCTCTTTTGCTCTCCGAGGGTGCATTTGTGACATTCATTCAAAAACAAATTAGGACTTTTATTGAAACAAATGCCTTACCGGAAGTATCTCATAGTACCATATGGGAAACACTAAAAGCTTACCTACGTGGCTAAATTATTGGATATGCTTCACACACTAAAAAAGCTAGGATGGCTAAATTAGAAGATCTGTCTGTTCAGATTTTGCAGCTAGACAACCAATATGCCTCAGCACCCACTGCTGAACTTTACCGACAACGGATTTGTCTACAGACAGAGTTTGATTTAGCTTCCACTTCAAAAGCGGAACAGTTGTTATTGAAGTCCCGGCATACATTTTATGAGTTTGGCGACAAGGCAGGCAAGCTTCTCGCTCACCAAGCCCGCCAGGCTGCCGCCTCGCGCCGGATAATCCAAGTTAAGACCACCTCGGGCGTGGTGACCAAAGACCACAAGAAGATCAATGATTCTTTTGTGTCATTCTATACCAACATATACACTTCTGATTGTGACAATAGCGCTTCCGAAAGGTGACCTGGATTCCCCTCTGACGTTGAAGGAGATTTCAGATTCCATTTTAAGTATGCAATCTGGGAAATCCCCCGGACTGGATGGGTTCCCAGTGGACTTTTTCAAAGAATTTGCCAAGGATTTATCCCTGTTAATGCTGTCTATGTTTAATGAATCATATTCATCTGGTCATCTCCCTGAAACCTTGAATCAGGCCTTTATTTGTCTCATACACAAAAATGGCAAAGATCCTTTGTGTTGTCAGTCTTAGAGACCAATTTCCCTTCTAAATTTAGATTATAAAATCCTGGCCAAGACTCTCGCTAGGCGGCTCGAGAACGTTCTCCCAGATTTGGTGCTGTCTGACCAAACCGGATTTATTCGTTGCAGACACTCATTTTCTATTTCTATTCTCTTTTTGATATCATTTACACTCCCACCCGGTCTGCAGTCCCCGAAGGTGTAATAAGCTTAGATGCAGAGAAAGCTTTTGACCGGTTGGAGTTGGAATATTTATTTTTGGCAATGAGGGAATTCGGCTTTGGCAAGGATTTTATTTCTTGGGTTGAACTGTTATATGCCTCTCCCTTAGCTTCCGTTAATACAAATAATTTACAATCAAAATATTTCCCACTATATAGAGGCACGAGACAGGGTTGCCCCCTGAGCCCATTGCATCATTGCCGCATGTTCTGTCAACATTGGAACAATTTGCAAAGTTTTCTGGTTACAAATTGAATTTACAAAAAAGTGAATTCTACCCTATTAATTCAGCAGCTCTTAATATACCTTCTTCTGTTTTTCCATTCAAGAGAGCGCCCTCTCATTTTACATACCTTGGGGCAGTGGTACCACGCTCCTTCTGTAAGTTATATAATCTAAATTTTACACCTTTACTCGATCGGTGCAAGCAGGATATAGGCCGGTGGCATGCACTGCCTCTTTCGTTGGCTGGCCGGATTAATCTAGTAAAGATTAACATTTTCCCCTGATTTTATTTTACTTATTTCAATGCATTCCGATTTTCATTCCAAAGAGACATTTTTTGACACTGGATCAAGTCTTAAGTGCTTTTTTATGGGATGGTAAGATCCCTCGTATTCGTAAATCATTTTACAAAGACCGAAAAAATTGGGAGGGATGGCAATGCCTAATTTCCTTTATTATTACTGGGCTAGCAATGTTCAGAAGGTTATGGTATGGGCTAAGTGTGGTTCTGGTGTGGAAGCTCCTGCTTGGGTTGAATTGGAATCTTTTGAATTGCAACCGCTGGCAACGGCTCCTTTACCTCTTAATTCTGGCTCCTTTGAAAACCCTGTTGTTGCCCATACCATAAAGATCTGGGTTCAATTTCGGAAACATTTTGGATTGCAAGGCGCTTCACTACAGGCTCCTATCCTTTCAAACCATCTTTTCACCCCCTCCATGTCAGATCTGGTGTTTCGTGCCTGGAATGGCAATGGAATTAGGCTTGTTCAAGATTTATATCTAAACAAGATATTTGCTTCCTTTAGGCAACTTTCAGAGAAGTACTTATTGACCCTTTCCCATATGTTTCGGTATCTGCAGATTAGACACTTTGTACAAAGCGGTTATCATCCCTTCCCTGCTCAACCACCAAGCACACCTATTGATATCCTTTTAGCAGAGGACACTGATCTCAAGGGCGCCATCTCCTGGATTTATGGGGTAATTGATGCTATTAATCCTCAAAGTCTGATAAATTTAAAATTGATTTGGGAACATGATTTAAGTCTGTCATTTGAAGATAATCAGTGGGATTTAATCCTTGGGCGAGTGCACTCATCTCCCTGTGCCAGGCATGGCCTAATTCACCTTAAGATACTTCACCGTCTTTACCTCACTAAAGAGAAACTAGCAAAGATATATCCAAGCACCGATCCCACGTGTGAGCGATGTAAATCTTCTACCGCCACCTGGTTACATTTGTTTTGGTCATGCCAATGGCTTCAGACGTTTTGGGAAAATATCTTTGGCTCTCCTAGCGACATTTACAGTATTAAAAGTATTCCTCAGCCCATCATTGCTCTTTTTGGGATGATGCCCAGAGATACAATATGGCCAGCTGGGTTGCATGATGTGGTCGCATTTACAATTTTGCTAGCTCGCCGCCTTATACTTCTCACCTGGAAGAGACCAGTCCCACCATCTCATACTAGATGGCTAAAAGAGATCATGTTCTATTTAAAGCTTGAAAAGATCAAATTCACATTGAGGGGAGCTGCAAATAAATTTGAAAAAGTATGGATGCCTTTTCTCACGTATTTTGACAACATTACCCAAATTACAGACCGGGTGGATTCATAATGTATATTTTTTAATTATTATTATTTATTATTATTTTTTGTTATGTTATATTATGTTATTCATATGCATTTAATTGTACATCAGGAGGGGGGGTGGGGTGGGGAGATATCAATATATTTCAATGTCGATTTTGTAATTGTTTTTAAAATGTAAAAACTCAATAAAAAGAAGTTTAAAAAAAAAATACGTTACTACTTACTATTAGAAGATAGAATCCGTAACCAAATGAAACCATTGAATTTGGTTATTACCCTATTTGTATCAACACCCACCGTTTGTGTAAACTGAAATCTGCACGGAATCATGAAACATGCGCATTTAAAGTATATTTACCTAATATGTATCTTAGGAGGTTTAAAGTTACAATGTTATAAATCACATAATACTTAGATTATCACACCAAAAAGACGTCACCAGCAACCACAAACTCTAAAATGGACTCTTCGGGTCCATTTTATTTCTCAGACGCTCCATTGTTGGAATTGGGGCAAAGGAACTTTGGCTTTAACTCTCTGAAGTCCAGATTGAACTGCGACATGGAGAAGAAAGGGATTGTTGCCATATGTGGACCGTCACCGGAGCAGCTCCTCCGGTGGCGGTCCACATACAGTCGCTTTATTAGACTAGCAATCGGAAATTCTAGGGGTCTTAATTCGACTATGAGTAACCTGATTCTATTTGATTTTAGTCAGACTAAGGCGTATACATGCATCTTAATAATCCAATCATACAGTACGTTTACATGCACAGCTTAATCTGATTAAAGACATAGTTGGACTATGCTGCTCAATTGGACAACTACAATTGTCTTGAGTATACATGGCGGTGAGAAAATCGATTAATTGGCCAAAGCATGTCATACCCCGGTACGATAGGTGGCGCTGTACCCATTTCAACTACTGGTAGTAGAGCCACCGGCTGACCTCTTTACGTCACCAGCAACAACAAACTCAGGCGGCATTCGAGAAAGATGCTTCAGTAGACAGCTCTCAGTTCACTTTGGGTCCATGTAATTTCTTAGATGCTCCATTGTTCCGACCTTTCGGTCGTACTCTTCTGGTGGTGGAGCAGCGGGAGGACTCCAGACGAAGGAGTCTGCATACGACGAGAGGTCGGAACAATGGAGTGTACGAGAAATGACATGGACCCGAAGGGAACTGACAGCTGTCCTGCATACAGCAACAATCCCTTTCTCCTCCATGTCGCAGTTCAATGTGAGTCAAAGCCAAAGTTCCTTTCCCCCATTCCTTCGCCACCATGACCGAGATAACCCCCACTACGAGTCTTTACTTGCTGTGGAAGTGTCGGAAAACCCGACGCAGTCTTTAAGATTCATAATATCAGAGAATATCCCCGTCAGTTCGGTCGCGGCGCAATGAATGAATAAAGATTGTAAACACTTCGGAAGAAAAAAAAGTTTATTTTGACAGATGTGCCCGAAGTTACGTCTTTACAACCTCGTTGATGACCAACGTTTAGGAAAATATGTACTTTTAATTCAGCCTTGGGTGAAATCAAAAGCCTAGTGTGTACTGAATGCATGTTTATGATGATACACTTCTTATACGGGGTAAATACATTGGCCCGCCACCGGCTTCCTCGATCCATCCTGGGACGAGGGTGGGTGGTACGCTGCCCCATCCACCCACAATCCTCGACCAGCCCACGCTGCCAACACTGCTGCGGCTCACGGTCCTGTCACACAGTGCATGGGAAGCCTCAGCCGTCTCGGTGGCGGAAAAGGTGGCCGTCCGGACCCGGTCCTTCCGCTGCCTGGACTTGACCCCCACGTTCTTTGTGCCGAGGGGGAGGGCTGCCCCAGCCGCGTCCACGGATGCACAGCTCCACCTCAGCCCGTTCTGCCTGGTCCAGAGCTTCATCGAGGGTGTGGGGCCCGGTGAGGCGGACATGCTGCCCCAGACACTCCGACACCAGTCCCCGCAGGAAGGAGGTCAACAGCTGGACATCAGCAGCGTAGACCCCCCGGCTCTCCTCCTTCTTACGGCAATGAGAAGCCAGCAACTGCCGTCTCTGGTCTCTGAAGACCCGCTCAACGAACCGCCTCTCCAGTGCTTTGGTCAGGGCCTGAATGTCTCGCTGGTTTGCTTCGTCCAGGTCAAGTAGCACCCGTGCTGCCGTCACCAAGGCCAGCGCCAGGTGGACGATGGCCTCCACGGCACCCCAGCCGTTGTGCCACTCTGCAAGCCGGAACTGGGCCAGGTATGGCTCCAGTGTCGTTGCCTCTGAGAACTTCGGCAGATTCACCGCCATCCATGCTACTAGGGGGCGGTAGGCAGCTGCTAGTTCTCGGTCCGCAGCCACCGGGGGGCACTGCGCTCCCATAACGCAGCTTGCCCACTGCATCCGTCCGTCAACGGACAACGGAAGGCGTGTCTGACGGATGGTAGAGAGGTATTTGCCAACAGAGCCACGATCTGTTTGGCTGACGGATCCGTTGCAGCCTGAAAAGTTACAATTTTCTCGAGAGACGGAGCGGACGGACCCACAATGCATTTCGGGATCGCCCCATCCAAAGTCACTGAGATCCGTCAACGGATGGATGCAGTGGGCAAGGGGTGTAACGCAGGGTGCGTCGTTCTTCATGGGCTCGACCGTTGTTCTCGAGTCCCTCTCTGCGTGCGCAGGCCACATCCCACTTCTGACACCAATGTGGCGAGCAGCACGGGAAAGACGAGACGGGAGCCCAGGTTAGCGGTTACGCAGCTTGGCCACTGCATCCGTCCGTCAACGGACGACGGATGGGGGAGTGGTATTTGCCGACAGAGCCAAGATCTGATTGGCTGACGGATCCATTGCAGCCTGAAAAGTTAAAACTTTCGCAACTTCTGAACGCAAGAGAAGGAGCCGAAGGAATGGACGGACCCAAAATGAATTTCGGGATCCCCCCATGCAAAGTCAATGAGATCCGTCAACGGACGGATGCAGTGGGCAAGGGATGTTATGCAACTCTCGCGCCCTTTACACCGCATGACTCCGAGAGTTGCCTTTATTGAACACACACGACACACCAAAACACACTCAAAATAACCAACCAACCTAAACGTCTCGGTGTCAGGAACAACAACTCAGTATCAGCAACGCTAACCCACCCGTCGTGATAAAGAAACCCCGGACAATGTCTCCAACGCAAAGGACCTAGGAGGGCACCAGAGGTCCAACTTGCGATGGTCCAAACCTCCCCCCCAGGATCCCTTGCGGCACCCTGAACACCACGGTCACCACAATATAAAGAAATAATTAAATATTTATATTTATGAAGAAATAAGAATTATTTATATGCCTATGGCGACAACAACACGACTACCGTCTCCTTCTACTTCCGGCTCACGGCCCCCAACCGCAAGATCTCGAGTATGCGCAGAACGCGAACTCGGATATGTTATACGATGCTGGTACACATGCAGGTAAAAAGGTGACTATGGCTATGTTATCTAGGTGTTCTAATCCGATTTTGCTTGTCCGTTCACGTGCTGATAGAAGTAGATCGGCTAAAGATGTTTGCATGCACTTTGCAAGTCCTGTTGAGGTCTTATTTGTTTATTTACCCGATTATAACTTTGCATGTATATGTCAGACTAACCCATTAATTCGATTTTCTTGAGTGTAATATAAACGCACTGTCTGAGACATTATACAAATGCGTTACTCGTTATTAAGACTCGTAGGCTATCTCTCCTCTTGTCAGGTTATTGTCTTGGGTCATTTGATTCACCAGTAGGTTTGTGCTTTACATGGACAGCTTCGGCATCAGAAGTCCCTGCAAACTGGACTGAATAATAATCATGTTCCATCAAGAATTAACAATAAAAACAATAGAAAGAAATAAACAACAGAGAGGATAGAGTGGATAAATATCTAGGTCGCCGACTTCCTTACTTACTCTCTGTTTCCGTGTTTCCCGTATGCTAGTGGTTAAGGGGAAATGACGCCATTAAGACCTGAAAAAATTGCCTGGGACGTTTCGATTTTAAATGTCAGATTACCCTGAGTTTAGCAATGGTTGAAAACATTTGGGATACTGCAAGTACCCAAGAAAATATAATATTTCATAGGTCTAGTCGTTTTCACATATTTGAATGCCGAAATATTACATTTTGTACATTTAAGTAGTTGTTCTTGCCTCAAGACCATCTTGGCAGTAAGACATTATATCTTACGAATGTTCACCTATTTAAGATAGAAAAAGTGGTTGATAGTAATCAAAGATAGAGAAGAGATACTGACAAATGCAACACATAAGCAAAGACTGTTAAAAAAATGCAAATACAACTTGCAAATTCAAAACTAAATACAAAACATATGCCGGTTGAAGACAAAGGAAATGTTTTGATCGTCGTTTTATTAAATTAATCCAAGCTCAGCACTACCACAATGCTATAGCATTATAGACAATACTGTAGGAATTGTGCGATTTTAAAAGCTTGCCATTGTACGTCTAATTAATCCAACAGAAAAAAAATGCCACATCTGTGTAAATTGTTAAGCCCTTCAACATCTAGCTCTCAACTGTCACTACTCACCATGGTCAGGACAGTTATATATTACATTCAATAAAATAAAAAAATAAAAATATATATATACAAAAAAAAACACATTATCATACATACTGCTGAAATTAGGCAGCTTAATTGTCCCCAATACAATGGGGACATAGTCTTTCAAACCCATGTATCTCTTTGATAACCATATCTATTGAGTCAACAAGTGTTCTCAGATCTATATTAGTTTCTAAATGCTTTGTAAGTCACCAATAATATTGTCCTTGGATACATCATGGCATCAGAACATCATAGTTGGCAAAAGGAAAACTTTTCTCCAATCTCCTCTTTTGGGTATGGATATTCTGGTGTGGTTGTAGATACAGGGGCAAACACAGCAAGGCCGTTCACTAGAGAAATGGAGATTGCATGTTTTTAAATACAAGTAATTTCCAAAAACCTTGGTCTCCACATTGAACCCTCTAGAAAATAGTATTCAATGCTAAATATTACTATTATACTATTTAATACAATATTAATTATATACTTACCAAGCTAAATCTAAGATTGGGAATGGACACATATTAAGTCATCTTTATGTGAGAAGTGCTTGTTTCGTTGACTCAAAATGACAATCTGAGCTATGTCACTTTTCTACTGCAGCTATTTTCTCCAGAAACTACAACGTTTTAAAAGATTAAAATGTGGCCATCTCTGGATGTCAATCAATCCAGGGATTTCATTTTAATAAGCTCCAATTTTGATTTCTCAAAACTCAAGCTACTGGGAAAAACACATAATGCAGGATTATGGAATGGAGTACAAACCATGTGTGTGCCTCATAGTTTTCTTCACACAGGCATAGAGAAGGAGGAGCAGTAGCAAGATGCTACAAGCCAAGTTAATGACAATGATCGTTGATTCCCACCGATATGGTACTTCTGCATCTGGTAAGAGAAATGTGATCACTGTCTCACTATTTAGAATGTGTACATCAGTTGTGTCTGACACCGGAAATTCTGAAAAAGGTCTGCTAGCATACCATATAGAGAGCATCTTGCATTGTGGGTTTTGTTTCCTGGAAAGAATGCAAAGAGGCCACTGTCACTGCACCTGTTTATTTCACAAATTGAACATGATATTAAAGCCACAGAAACATTTAAGCAGGGTACAAGTGGTGTCTACTCACTATACTGACTCACTGAGTTATTGATTTGCAGTTGCCGTCGTGTGTGTCCGAGTATGTTTTATCAGGACACGGTTCACATTCGTATGAAAAATCCTTATTTCCTGAATTAGGAGAAACTGATACGTTAGTCATTGCATCAGTTTTGAATATTATTTGTTATTGGAACGATTCAACTTTAATTCGCTTGAATTACATTTCTTAATGTTTTTGTTTTTTTCCTAATGCAAATTCCCATTTTAGGACATTAACTTTAAGCAAGACTAAATGTGTAATGTTCATATAGGACTTTGTTGTATTGTACTGTATTATAATTGTATTATAATGGTTAAAGTAGTGCCATGTCTCTTGCCTTTACGCTTAAGTTTCTCCCCAAGTTGACAGGTTTTCTTCCCCTCACACTTGGAACAGTGTTCATCGGAACACATGTAGCCCTCGGAACAGGAGCACTTCGCATTTGTGGTTTCTGTACATTGTTCCAGTGTTCCTGCAGACACGCGCGCTGAAGGTTATGAATCAACCGTGACTTTGAATCATAGTTGGGTACAATGGTTAAGCCCTCAGTTCCGATAAAACTTACTAAAGTAGAAAACAATTTTGACCGCAAAAACAGAAAAACACCTCCCACAACTCTTCCTTGAATATCCTTTGTATTTCAATTAGGGCATAGATTTTATGTCTTACTGTTTGAACACGTAAGGCAGGGTTGACATTCGGAAGGGCTGCTACTGTCCTTGTAAGTTCCTGGCTTACATGGAAGACATTTGGTCTCATGATTTTTAGAACACTCCACCGAGACATATTCACCTTTGAAAAAAGATATCATTTAGCATTCTTCAATGTGAAGAAACATTTGGAGGGAAACAAAAGAAACCATGGAGATATCCAATAAAGCATGAAATAATTGATAATGTAACGGTTATGCCTTAATAAAAGTTTAGATTATAACAGGTTTGTCATTTCACCACTTTGAACAGTGATGATTTTTTTTAATGAATACAAAATTCCGTTTTACCTTTACCACAGGAGTCACAGCAAATGCCTTCATCACTCTGAAACTGCAGCCCCTTGCAGGACAAAGCCAAATATACAGCCCAAGCATCAAGGAAACATAGAAGTCCAAAGCACAGAATTAAAGAGCTCATTTTAAGAGAGCAAATGAAACAAGAGCACGCAGATAGTCAGTTCGTTCTGTTCCAAGGCTAGGTTAAACAGCCCATGACGCAGTAACCTTCTGCCAATTTGTGCAATCTAAAAGCCCACGACTGTTTTCTGTGGTCACTAAAGGTGCACATGTTGAGGCCACAGACCAGTGTCGCCTTCCCGCAAAACACATTTCCGTATTAAATCATGTCCTGTGTAGCCTACAATGCATGTGAGTCAAGCAATTATGTTTTTCCCTTGACAATGTTCCTGAACTTTCTTCAGGATAAGCCCCAATCGTATGTTTGTTGTTTTTATATTTGAATACTAGAAAATATAGGGGGCCTATACAGGGGACGGGGAGTGAAATAGTTATAACTTAGCAACAGCTAACCAAACCAGAGGCTATCACCTTTGCTTTAGATTGTGGTTGGTGAGATGCTTGTTTCACTTCAGTGGAAATTCTCTTTAAGTTTACGTAGGCCTATGTTTGGTAAATACCTTACCTTTACAGAAACAGAAAGAGCACAGAGGTTACTAGTTATTTGTTAAATGCTCAACTTATTTGGTCTAGTTATATTAATGGTCTATAAGTATTAAACTAAATGGGAATCCTATACCCAGTTGTATGAACCAGAGACAGCGCATAATTCTCAATATACAGAGTCATTACAACATACCCATGAGGTAACAATTTATTTGAATATTAATTTTTTTATAAAAGTTGTTGTAGATTTAGACAGAAAATAGACATATATGAAATAATACAAATATGTGTAAATCTCAGGTAAACATAAACTGTGATATAGCTTTGACATTGTATAGATGGCTTTCAGATGTCCATATGAATTCATGTAAATGTCTTACTGAAGGCTAGGCAAAGCCTAGAAGTTTGTTTATCACTGATAGCACAAATTAGCTATAATTTAGCCTGGATGACATGGACGGTTAATAGGCGTTTGTTCTTAGTCGTTGAAGAGGTGGCTCTAGAATAAGTCTAGACGTTTGAAAAGGTTCCACCATAACCGAAGTTGAGCCCAGCCATCTGAGCTACGTAGGGAAGTCTATACTGTGTCTATTAAATGAAATTTTTCTTGCTGGGTTTCTTTGATGGGGCATTTACATGCTGGGTCCTCTTTAGCTGGGAACAAAAGAAGGAGAGAGAAACAGAACTAATAAATGGTGTTGATAGACCTACGCTGTTCAAGTAACCTGTTTTTTCCTGTTACATTAAAATAGACACACGATATCTAGAGTGTACATCATTTTTGCCACTCGGTATTAATCATGCTTGGCACAAAGCATACCTCTGCATCTAATTGCCACAGCAGTCAGTATAAGCAGTCCAACAACGACTCCAACAATAAGCCCCCCAGTGACTGTGAAAAGGAAGAAAAACACAGCCTCAATGACATCAACCCTGAAGAGTGTACACTGGGGTTCTTGAATACCCAACAGCAGGGGCGTAGAAATGAGTTTAACATTGGGGGGGACACATATCGGAAACCTGACAGATCCGGTATAATTTTTAGGTGGGACAAATGCGCCTGTCTCCGATACTGGAGGGGACACGTCCCCTCCGTCCCCCCCGGTTCCTACGCCCTTGCCCAAAAGGACAGAACAGGTTAAATTCGCACCATGGTGGTTTCTGTCGTGGACTGCAGCCAGCGTGTTATTGGCAGATGTCTTCTGATGAGGTAACCCTGTGGGTGTGCTGGTTTCTGGAGGCGGGGACGTATGGGGTGTCGTCAAGGAGGTGGTCTCGGTCTTCAACCTAGGGGTCATTGTGATAGGAGGCAAATGATCATGGCAGACGACATCTGATGTCTTGTTGCCAATGACCCGCACTTTGTTTTCTGCACATCTGTCGGATGGAGAGGGGTCATTAGATAGGGTTGGCCAAGACCTCTTTTGGAGCAACACAACTTATTGTGGTGAGTCGCTGTATATGAGATTTATAAAAACAGCCGCTGATGTAGAATGGTTACATACTTCGTCCATGCCCTGCATGGTGAATCAATTCTGGAGGAGAAATACCCGTCTTCACATGCTTGACACTCTTCATGACGTGGGAAATAAGAAAGCAGTGCATTGATTACATTGATCAATTTGACTTTATCCAAGTGTGATCGACACATAAACATCTTTGCTGTGTTCCTTGTGTTTACCGTCCATCCTTAGCCCGAAACCTTTTTCACATTTGCAAGTGGCAGAGTCTTCCTCCCTGGGACTGAACCCTTTGAGGCAGCGGCATACTCTGTTTGCAGTGTGGGTGCACGGGCTTTCTTCTTTACTCCCTAGAATAAAGAAAACAATTGCCTATTCTATAACAACAAGCACATCTGTTTGAGGATGATTAAAAAAATTGTATATATATCATCGTTAGGCAAATGAAAGTCAAGCAGGTTGATAGTCTATGCATCCTTAGATGTAAACTAATGAGTGGTTAGGTATTTTGTTGAATATCACCCTAGTCTCAGTCATATTTCAAATCAACACCTAAATTCAAAATGCTTGATGTTCCTTTTATTAGACCTACCTTTTTCGCATTTTGTGCAAACCAGACAGAACTGGGAATCACTGGCTTCAGGCTGATAATAACCTTCACTGCAAGGTTCACACATTTTTTTATCCCGGTTAGCTACTCGTTGTCCTAGAGCAATGAGAAACAGTACAGTTAATACATGCTGATAAGGAACTATATTCAGAAACATTTATGCAGAAACAAATACAACTTACAAAAAGAACAAACTTTTATATTCTACAACATTTATACTGGCATAAATAAGAAGCACTTTACCTTTATGGCAATTGAAAGGGTCAACCAAAGCGACCATAAGTCCATTAAAGTACATAGTCCAAATGAGTATCAACGGCAGCCTGCTTGTCTGCAGAACAAAAGTTGGCATCCTGGCGTTGGAACTTAGACCCGGAGTACAGCCGAGGGCACCTGTGCCTTGCGCAGCTGGAGATGAAGAACACCAGAGATGGAATCCCATCATCTAGCCTACGAGACGTGACGTAGCTCTGTTTTCCTCACGCTCATGATCATATTTTGGTGACGAAGAAGCTAGAGGGCAACTGGAAAGTTGCTTTTGAGCTTCATCACCAAATGATCATGTTCCTACCAACAGTTGCTTTAAGAAACATGTGTTTTTGGCTGATTGTGGATGGTATTTCCTGTTGTTTCAACAGTTTAGATTATATTGTGCAGTAGTGGAATTGGATGTCTTGGTTTTCAACATCCTCAATACTGGATGATCTCCCAGATATGGGAAGGCTGAAAGAACCTAATTCTAAAGAGCCTCAATTCATACAGTTGTACATAATGTTCACGCGGATCACAGCCTTTTTGTTCTAAAGTAGAGCCCCTTAGCACATACAACAGAAGCATTATATTATTGTTATTCATATATGACAACTACATATCGAAAACACTGTATGTAATGGTGGCAAGTCAGTGTCCACACTTTTATTTTATACAATAATATAAAATTATATATTGCTATTGATAATCAAACATCAAGAGTGTAACGATTTGGAGGATAAATAGATTCAGTAGATTCAATCTTCAAAGTCAGATTGTAAGATAAGATAAGATAAGATAAGATAAGAACTTTATTTCATCCCATACATGGGAAACTAATTTGTTACCACCTGTTTCTGCTACTTAAATGTTCAATTTTGACGAATTTTAAAACTGTCAGCGGAAGCTCTCCTTGTCAGCAATGTTACAGTTTGAATTAAACATAGATTTTTATAAAGTTTATTCTATTGAATGTTGAATTAATTTATGAATGTTGTGCCTTCATTTTTAACATTTAGCTAAACAACTTAGCTGTTATTGTCAAGCAGTGGAATATTTGATTAGCATCGGAACAAGATGTGGGTTTTATTCACGGAAGCAATGATCGTCTGATCTATTTCTGTGGTTGCCAATGAGACAGGGTGGAACCCGAAACGCTGTGGATTAATTTGCAAACTCCTACCACGCAGATGGAAGGTTGCACACCAATTACAAACAAAGAGCTGAGTATTTGGGTTCTGGAGAAAAGTATCTACAACCCAAATGTCTTAATCAAAACACCTCAAAGACAAATTCCAGTCAACTGTTCAATACGTACAGCATAACAGGGAAATTTTGAACCGTGATATTACTTTTGACATGCAAAGTAACAAATAAGTAGACGGCATTAGCACGAAGATTTGAAATGATATGGAAGAAGAGACTTTTTCCCCCATTAACCACACTCACTTCCTTCGTTTTTCCCGGCAAAACCGACCCAAATCTAATGATAGAAATCACCCCAAAGGCAGTTCTACGCAACGGAAGAGAGTCGAGGAGGAGTAAAATTTCAACATAAAATATATATCATATGCTGGCCATTTAAGGCAATGTATGCATGTAAAAATCACGTACTTTAAACCCAAGTAACTAAAATGCTTCAATAACTTAATGCAAATAAATAAATAACATATCAATATTTGCTCAGGCCGGTGTTTCAGCAAATGATTAAATGTACATGGTTAAGACGTTTATTTTGGAAATAGCAAATCCCATAACAGAGGTTT
Source organism: Pollachius pollachius (assembly GCF_949987615.1). NCBI lineage: Eukaryota > Metazoa > Chordata > Actinopteri > Gadiformes > Gadidae > Pollachius > Pollachius pollachius. The sequence goes on along the minus strand of NC_136945.1, from coordinate 15,437,084 downwards.
CTGACTTTCAGAACCTTCCCTTGCAATACATTTGGCCATTGAGGAACACCTGATATAAAAAGAAAGAAATAGCTGATATATATATTTTATTGTCTTTTGTCTATATATCTAGATAGATATTTAGTAAATCTTAACCATTTGGTTTGTATTTGACAGTGGAACTAATTAATTATAAAAAAGATGGCTATAAGAATAATAGTCAAATGACATATTTGTGCTAAACTGAAATTAACATATATGTATTAATATAAAAAAAATGTAAATGAACTAAATAAATCCCCCTGTGGGTGAAAATGAAGATGAACGCTTTGGTTTCTCGCGAGAATTCACGACAGTAAAGTCATAATTTGACGTGTCGAAAATGCGATGCAGAATACGGCACACTGTGATTGGTGTTTTGTTGATAAACGAAAAACTGTCTTTAAACTGAGGGGCTGGTGCTTTCAGTTTTGTGGCTGAAGTTCTTTTTGATGAAAACGTTAAATTGATATAAATTATAACCACTGGGTTAAGCTCGAACACACGGCACATTAGCGTGTATTCTCCACTGGAAGAAGAAAGTACACAAAGTAAAGTGGTTCTCCAGTACCGCGGCTCCGTGAATCATCTGATCCTGCCCCAGAACAGCGATGCAGATTACGGTGTTCTGCGCGCCGAGGGATCGCCCAGAAACAACTTTCGCCCTCGATGTTTCTCCAGAGCTTGAACTCAGAGACTTTGTAGCGCTGTGCGAACTAGAATCGGGCATCCCAGCCGGAGAGATCCAGGTACGGCTTAAGTAGATAGATGGTAGCTCACCCAAGCAGAAGAGCTATGCTAGCTCGCTAGCATGATTCGCACTTTTGCTATCTACACTTAAGCAGGTTGCTTCACTTAATGGGCTATATAAAGAGCATCGTTTATGATTTTCTGCTCAATATCCACGGTTGCGGTTAGATTTCGGTATGCGTCTACTTCCACCAAGTCATGTTGAGGCACATGAGCATGGCTAATGTATACAACGTTAATCTTCAGAGAGAACTAGCTATGAATGAAGGACCCACGACGTAGTGGATGCTGTTTTTGCAGTTGGGTGCATGCTGTGATGTGACATGAGCTAGAGAACAAATGTATAAAGCTAGCTGCGAGATAAAGTTAGCATTCGCTGTTTAGTTTATAGAATGGCAAGTAGGATGCAATGATAGCCAGAACAACGATGTGATGGTCCTTTACAAAGAAAGTATTAACTATGACCGCTGTGCTTATATTCGTAACCCAAACACATAGATCCTGTACACGGAACAACCTCTTGTAGACTTAACTCGCGCTTTGGGCAACTACGGTGTGAAGGATGGAGATGTGGTTGTGCTCAGACAAGCAGACAGGAGACCCCCACCAACACCACCCCCTTTCCCAGGTAAGATAGGTTTGTTGGAAATTAACCTTGCAAAGCGATTGGCTATTATTATATACCTGTGCATGTTGTGCGTTTACCAAGCGTACCATTTGATCAACATGAAAAGTACGCCCTTCCCTTAAAGTACGAAAACGCATGAACATTAAAGTGCTAAGAAATTTACCCCCCCTCGTCTCCATAGGTCTGCCCCGTATCGACTTTCGTTCCATCACAGTACCGGGCACCTCCTCTTCGGGCGGACAGCGTGCTGCGCCAAGGCAGCAACAGCATCAACCCTCCCTGCAGCAGCAGCAGCCGACCCCATCACCGGCCGCGCCTTCAGCCTCGCTGCTGCCTGCTCCACAGCCGTCCACGCCGTCGGCCTCCCGCGCCTCGGGCTCTGGCTCCTCTCTGCCGGGGCTGGATGACCCGGCCCTGCTCCAGCAGATGCTGCTGTCCAACCCTCATGAGCTGTCGCTGCTAAAGGAGCGAAACCCGCCCCTGGCCGAGGCACTGCTAAGTGGGGACCTGGGTGAGTGATTTATTTTTATTTTTCTTAGTAGGAATTAATGGCTTTACATTCTATGTTGGACAGGACTTAGTTATTCCAATACATTTTCTCCTCATGTCACTCACAAAACAACAACGTTAAATAATGAGTTGTCCTTTGGGTTTCTGGTTTGTTTCACTAAAGTGAAAATGAAACGACTAAAGTGAAACAAGGAAGTTTTTCTCTGTGTTTCTGCAGGGTGTTTCTCTAAAGCGTTACAAGGATGTTAAATAAGGTGCTCCTCATCTTTGTAATAGCAGAGCATTTCACTACAGCATGAACTGATCTGTTCACAGAGGGAACCAAGGACCTTGAATAAAGAGTTGTCTTGTGTGTTTCTAAAGAGCGTTTCAGTAAAGTGAAACAAGGACACTGAATGGAAAGATGTCCTGTGTACACTAAAGTGAACACACACTAAAGTGAACACATATCCTGTGTTCACTAAAGTGAACACAGGATATCAAATCATGATATGTCCTGTGTTTCTGCAGTGTGTCACTCAAAACCAAACAAAGACATTGAATCAAGAGATTTCCTGTGTTTCTGCAGTGTGTCACTCAAGTCAAACAAGGACATTACATAAAGAGATGTCCTGTGTTTCTGCAGTTTGTCACTCAAGTCAAACAAGGACATTACATAAAGAGATGTCATGTGTTTCTGCAGTGTGTCACTCAAGTCAAACAAGGACATTACATAAAGAGATGTCCTGTGTTTCTGCAGTGTGTCACTCAAGTCAAACAAGGACATTACATAAAGAGATGTCCTATGTGTTTCCTCAGAGCGCTTTACTAAAGTGCTTGTGGAGCAGCAGCAGGACCGAGCCCGGAGAGAGCAGGAGCGCATCAGACTCCTCACTGCGGACCCCTTCGACCTGGATGCTCAGGCCAAGATAGAAGAGGACATCAGGTATAGGTTGCATGGTTTTGGAGGCTTTCAACCACATACTACCATACAAAAGCATACGATTTATATTGGCATCATTGAAACAAAAAAAGTGAATGCCTCACAACCTAGTTAGATAGTGGGATCAGAAGGGGATCAGAATGAAACAAGGTTAGTCTTTTGTACATTATATCTATCGCGTCTCAAAGTGATCCTAATTGTAGCTACCGGAGAGATGGCTTTTCAGTTTATGTGCAGTATTTTCTGTAGCATAACCATGTGTTAATGTATAGTATGTAGTAATGTATGTATAGTTAAGGTATACAGCTGTTTTGGCGAATGGGATTCAAAGTAATTTCTGCCCAATCTAAGCTTGATGTTTTAACCAATTAATCTGTTTTCTAGGCAGCATAATGTGGAAGAAAATATGACCATTGCAATGGAGGAAGCCCCAGAGAGCTTTGGCCAGGTGGTTATGCTCTACATCAACTGTTTAGTCAACGGACACCCCGTCAAAGCCTTTGTCGACTCAGGTAAGACCCCCTACTGCTTTCTGGGCATTCTGGGATGTATTGTATGTACAGTATACTGGAACAACGTGTATAATATATCTATATGCACAAAAAAAGCCATATTGCTGCAGCAGAAAAATGGAATGCCTTTATTGTTGTCTTATGCTGCCGGTTATCTCTGCCTCTTATAATGCAGGTTCACTCAGCCTCTAATAATGGAGGTTCTCGCTGCCTCTTATAATAAAGGTTCTCTCTGCCACTGATAATGGAGGTTCTCTCTGCCTCTTATAATGTAGGTTCACTCAGCCTCTAATAATGGAGGTTCTCTCTGCCTCTTATAATATAGGTTCTCTCTGCCACTAATAATGGAGGTTCTCTCTGCCTCTTATAATACAGGTTCTCTCTGCCACTGATAATGGAGGTTCTCTCTGCCTCTTATAATATAGGTTCTCTCTGCCACTAATAATGGAGGTTCTCTGCTCTTATAATACAGGTTCTCTCTGCCACTGATAATGGAGGTTCTCTCTGCCTCCTATAATATAGGTTCTCTCTGCCACGAATAATGGAGGTTCTCTCTGCCTCTTATAATGGCGGTTCTCTCTTACTCTTATGCTTGTGGTTGCAGGAGCCCAGATGACCATCATGAGCCAGGCGTGTGCAGAACGCTGCAACATAATGCGCCTGGTGGACCGTCGCTGGGCTGGGATAGCCAAGGGCGTGGGCACCCAGAAGATCATTGGCCGAGTTCATCTGGGTGGGTGTCTCCTCCTTCCACTATGAGTATCGTTGAGCCCAGAGTCATTCAAGTGCCCGTGCATTATAGTGCATGTTGGGACCAAATGTGCATTGTGCATCCATAGCCCAAGATCTGCCTACCTGTTACGACTCTTTTGAATCTAATTGCCCACTCAGAATGCAATTCACAAAGCAAACCATTACTGGGATTTCACTTTGTGTTATAAACGTAAGGCTGGCAGTCGTTTTGTCTCGTGGCAGACAGGCTGGCTGGCTAGGTGTCTGACGTTAATTGAGTTCCTCTGTGATTTAGACTCTCTAATGGAGAAAGAAGCTGGCCACAGATTATTGAATGAGTTGTAGAAGTTCTCCCCAACGACAAATGATGACCGATGATCCTCCCAGACCCTTGGCTCCTCAAAGGATTCCAGTGTAGTTCATTGGCGCTGACGCTCCTGTTGTGTTGCCCCCCCTCAGCTCAGGTGGTGATAGAAAGCATCTTCCTGCCGTGCTCCTTCTCCATCCTGGAGGACCAGCCCATGGACATGCTGCTGGGCCTGGACATGCTGAAGAGACATCAGGTCTGCGCTCTGCACCCACCGCGGCCACAACCTCCCTCCACGACACAACAACCTAGGGCTGCTCCATGATGGAGAAAATCCTAATCACGATTGTTTTGGTCAATATTGAAATTCAGATTATTCGAACGAATCCCGATACATTTTTGAGTTTGAAAAAATTATGTGATTATTCAGCATTCCTTCCACAAAAAAACACTTTGTATCAAAGTACTTTGAAATGTCCACTTGGAAAAAATAGAACGTTTGGAGCTCGTTTGACCCACAAATCAAAATTAGATTAATTGAACAGCCCTACAACAACCACGTCACTGCTCTCGTCTCCTCCTCCGTCTCCTCAGTGCTCCATCGACCTGAAGAAGAACGTGCTCCTGATCGGCACCACGTCCACCGAGACGCACTTCCTCCCAGAGTCGGAGCTCCCGGAGTGCGCCCGGCTGGCGTACGGGCCGGACGGCCGGGAGGACGCGGCGCCGGAGGAGATGGCGGACCGCGAGCTGGCGGAGGCGCTCCAGAGGTCCATACAGGAAAGCGGTAAGGAGGGAGGGAGGGAGGGGGGGGGGGGGGGGGTTACCCTGGAGTCTTGCCGTGGTTTCCCCGCACACAAGCTTGTGTTTTCGTTTTTTTAATCCCATTGGATGTTTTAGATCATCCCACCCTGGGAAATACATTTGCATGCGCCTTCTTTTTTTAAGCTGCTCAGAGTGTTGACTGCTGTTCTTTTTTCCCTCTCATGGCTTCATCTCAACATCCCAGCGAGTTAAGCCCTCCATGGCATCATGATGGTGTAGTTACCATGTGACGGATGAGTTAATAGAGAGGATCAATCTAAATATGAAATGATCCTAACTGAATGAAGAATACAGTTGTTAGTTCATTAATAGTGTTATTATCTTGAAGTAGCTGAAGTCATTGTTTATTAAGGTAGTCAAGGTAAGCGGGGTGTGTTATTGTGTGCATTAACACGGACCGAATCACCAAATGACAGTGGTGTAAGACGGTGCGAGGATTGAACTTCAAATGGACGACATACATATTTCAGTTTAAAAAGCAGCAAGGTTGAATCAAGTATGCGTATAATATCTTGCTTGAGACTTTAGGACCTGTAGGCCGTTCACATGTTGTGTTCAGAAAGCCTATAAGAAGGAGAGCTTGTAATGGTGTTTAGCACTCACAATTAACTTAACAAATATAATCAGTTGTTGTAGTATGTAAAGATTTAGTGGCATCAGGCGCAACGGATATGGCAGAAATTAAATATATAATATTATGTAGTATGTTTTAAGCCTATAATCTCATAAAAATAAGAATGAATGTTTTTCTTTACCTTTTTAATAGACACCCTATATCTTCATAGGTAGGGGGTCAGTTTTATTCAGTCGACCATAAGGGACAAATGTCTCTGGAGAGAATGAGTCTCCAAGCATTCAGGGGTTTGCAGTCTGCAACCTCACCACTAGGTGCCACTCAATCCTTTACCAAGGAACTCCCTGCAGCGCTCTTATAATGTAAGCAAAGTGCAGTAAAGTATCTCAAATTGTGTTTTTGTACAGCACAAGTGGTGGTAAGTTTAACAGCCCTGTTTATGTCTGGTTCCTAAAGGAAATAGAAATCGGACTATTCCATATGCAGGCATTCAAGTCAAATCTATTTGAACATCCCTTGATCCCCTTGATCTATCGATGTACTTATATAAACCGTAACCCCCAGTACTAAGGTTGTCTATGTCTTGGTTAACACCCTCATTAGTGTCGATTTATGTCTTGCAGAGAAATCGGACTATTCCATATGCAGTCATTCAAGCCAAATCTATTTGCACAGCCCTTGATCTATCAATGTACTTATATAAACCATAAATCTCAGTAATAAGGTTGTCTATGTCCTGGTAAACATCCTCATTAGTGTAGATCGATGTGCTGCTGGAAACAGCTGTGAGCTGAGAATTGCCTGCTTGGCGGTAGGTTACGGGTCATGTGATTACAGGCGATGGGGTCACGGTGTTGACCTACGACCTCAGGGGTCACGGGGTCGCAGCGCTCCTCTTAGTGGGCACCTTTCTCTGTGTGTGTGAAAAAGGCTCCAGCGTGTGGTGCATGCCCTGCGTGCTAACTCTGCGTCCCCTTTGCACGCTGTGTGTGGTGTGTGTGTGTGTGTGTGTGTGTGTGTATGTGTGTGTTAACCCTGAGCAGGACAGCACTGATGCATATGGGGGAGACAGCTGGAGAGGGCCCGACCAATCAGGTACTGCAGATCCACAGAGAGACCAGGTTCATCATCGCTTACCTTCTTTTGTTTTTGTGTACATTTTTGGTTTTGCTTAGATTTCATGTTTTTGCTGTATCGTCATAGAGCATATTTTTGTTTTTCTTGAATCCATTTTTGATTCTGTTTGACAACGGCGATTCGATCCCAAGATATAGGATACAAGTCCAGGAATATTTTTTTATACATTTCTGAACAACACAAATGTGGGAACCCCCCCTCCCCCATTTGAAAGTGTTCTCATGATCACTTGTAACTCAAATGTTTCCACTGCATCTCCCAGACACTGCAGATGGACAAACTACCTCACCAGAACCCCAGCCATTCCAAACGCCCAACCCCCTGGACCAACCGTCCCCCTCCCCTTCCTGGGCTGCAGACAACTTGCCAACCCCCGCCGGCTGCACCCGGAGGCCCCCACAACCACAGCCTTCCCAGGACCCGCCCGGCCTCCAGGGGCCTCTAGAGTCCCTTCTGTCCCCGGCCGAGGGCACTGCCCGGGCCTGTGACCACCAGGCTCTGCCCCCCGCTGCCAGCCCTGCCCCGCTGCCCGCCCCCTGCCTCACCCGGGAGACGTCAGAGCTGCCCCCCACTGAGGACCCGGTCGGAGGGCGTGGCCGGACCTCCCAGGAGCCAGCAGGTGCGCCCATAGAAATCGATTGTGACGCCGACGGGATGGGGAGTCCGGGCGAGCTCTCCGCCCCCCAGCCCATGGAGCAGGAGTCCGGCGACGCCCATCCAGCCCTCGACTCCCCCGGCCCGCCCTCCCCCCGGCCCCTCTCCCTCCCCGCGGACCCCCTCCCCGTCGTCGCCGCCGCCCTCGACCCGGGCGACCCCGCCTGCGCCGAGATGAGGTCCCCCCCATGCGAGGCGGAGGGGCCCGTCCCGCCGGAGAGAGCCCAGCCCGAGGGCGAGCACTGCCCCAACAACACGCCCTCGCTGGCCTGCGCCCTGCGGGAGCTCCACCAGCTGCTGGTGTCCAATGGCTGCACGGGGTCCCAGGACGCCGCCTGCCCCCCGACACAGGCCTGCCCCCCGACACAGGTCTGCCCCTCTGCACAGCCCTGCCCCCCGACACAGCCCTGCCCCCCTGCACAGGCCTGCCCCCCGACACAGGCCTGCCCCCCGACACAGGCCTGCCCCCTGACACAGGCCTGCCATCCCCCTGCACAGGCCTGCCCCCTGACACAGGCCTGCCCCCTGACACAGGCCTGCCCCCCGACACAGGCCTGCCCCCCTGCACAGGCCTGCCCCCCTGCACAGGCCTGCCCCCCGACACAGGCCTGCCGGGAGACCGCAGACGGGCTGGACGATGGCGGCCCCCGCCCCGGCCAGTCCCCCGACTCTAAAGACCCCGGGGACCCCGAGCCGCCGTCCGCCGCCATTGAATCCAGCGGCGCACGACCAGGCGACGATGCCAAAGCCAACCGCGCCGCCGCCGCCGCTGCTGCTGCTGAAACGGAGCCGGCGGGCTCTGAGAGTCCGGGCCCCGCCAGCCAGGAGGGCCAGGCGTCCAGAGAGGGGCCGGAGGAGGCCGCGCAGGGACAAGGGGAGCCGCCTTGCCCCGACGGCCGCTGCGAGAGCCGGGCGGAGGGGCAGGGGAAGGCCTCATCCGGGCCCCCGCTGCAGGCCGGCCTGGCGGTCAGGGAGCCCCCCGAGGGGCAGCAGGGGAGAGGGGTGGCTGACGGGAGGGCCTCGGGCACCTGTACCCCTGACAGTCTGGGCCCTCTCCGGGGCCCCGCGGCCCCCGCTGCTCCCTGCCCGTCCCCGGCCCCCGCCCCGGAGCCCTCTAGTGACCGGTTCCCCGCGGAGCACCTCCAGAGGATCCAGGCGGAGGGCTTCTCGGCCTGGGAGGCAGCGGAGGCCCTGGAGCAGGCCCACGGCGTGGTGGAGCTGGCCCTGCTGGCGCTGCTGGCCCGTAATATCACTGTGCCCACCTAGACTCTCTCGCGCCCGGCCAATCACGCGGGAGTCCTCCGTCTCTCTCTCCCTCTCCTCCTCAGACGCCTCTTATTTACAAAGTGTATCCGGACGATCTATCATCTACATCATACAGGCATGGCGCATCCTCGTGGTTCAGGCGGGAGACGGCCGGTACTGCGTTACTGAATGAAGCCAATGTGAGGTGTGTGTGCCTGTGTGTGTGTGTGTGTGTGTGTGTGTGTGTGTGTGTGTGTGTGTGTGTGTGTGTGTGTGTGTGTGTTGCATGCAGCTCTGGGCATCTGCAGAGTCTCTACAGGGAGGTGGGCAGGTATAGGTGTTTTGTTTGGTGGGTCCATTTTATCTGAGCAAGCCTGGGTCCTTTTTATTCCAGACAAAGTCCCATAATTAAATGAAATCAGTATTGGAGCAGTATGAAGGCGTTTAGACGCCCTGGAGGGGAAAAGTTCAAATGAGAAGGCTATAGGATGTTAGAACGAGAGGCCCTAGCCAGTCCCTGTGCCACATTTCGTCTCTCAGGACGACGGTGTCAAATAATGCAAATTGCGATTTTTCTTTTCCTTATAACTGGCATTTCAGAAACATTGATCGTTGTTTTATTTTTGGGTTGAGGGTAAAGGAAGATCTACAGCGAGAAACTGCTTCTATGAGCCCTTTTTATTCAACGCTGTCCTCTTGTTAAAATCTCATGCAAGCTGTTTTGCATTTTGAAATGTTGAACCGTTGAATTACATTTTTTTTCTTGAAAAAAAATTTTTTCTTACAAATTCAGTATGTGTGTGGGTGGGTGTTAAAGATGGCTTTTGTGTGTCCGGCTCTGTCATGCTATGCTTTGAAAGGCTCAGCAGTTCTAGCCTGCAGACTAGATGGTTATTGATGGAAATGTTACATTGATGTTTTGTCTGTCTATACTGAAAATATTAATTTCAGTGTAGACGGATCTGGTTAAAAAAGCAAAAAAAAAAACAAGTACCTTCATATCCATCAACTGTTTTATCATTAAATCCTATATACATTATTTTCTTTTGACATTATCTGGGTCATAAACAAACTTCAGGCAAATTTATGCATTTCCTTTATCTTGTACTGAATTTTAAATTGCAAATAAAATAAAATTAGTCTTTGTACTCTATATACGTCTATAATCATTTTCTATATTTGTATGTAGCAAAAATAAAAGTGGTTTGACTAAAGTTACAACCTGTCGGTGCAACAGAAAGAAGGTAATATTGAGGATATTTGAGGATGTGGTTACCATGGTGACAGACAGGCCAGCAGTGGCTCTCTGTACAGCTGCATCTTATTGTCTGTGATTGCAATTTGCAGTGTGCTCTTTGCACCCGACCCAGAAGGTTTCCCTGGTGGGTCTGAGGCAGACAGAATATCCTTCGTAGCAGCAGCAGTAGTGTCACAGTATAGTACCTGTGAGGTATATGCGGGTCAGCCATCACTGAAGTAACCTGTACACGGTGTGAATTAGAGCACAGATACTAGCCGTGGTGACTTCACTGCCAAATGATGAAATCGATGGAGGAACCAGGTCACCTATCTCAAACCATGAAGGCATGGGCTCATTTCCTCAATGAGGGCGAGAAGACTGAAGATCCGTGTGAAGGGTATAAACTTTAAAGACTTTCCCAAATGACTGGCCTAATTTGTGTATTAAACAGCATGTATGAAGCTGTCAGGCGGCAGTAGCTTCGGAGGTAGAGCGGGTTGACTGGTAACCGGAAGGTTGCTAGTATGAGCCCTGCTCCTCCTAGCCGAGTGTCGAGGATGTGTCCCTGAGCAAGACACCTCGGCCTAACTGCTTCAGACGAGCAGGCTGTCGCCCTTCGTGGTTTACTCTGCCCTCAGTGTATGAATGCGTGCATGAATGGTTGTAAGTTGGTCAATAAAAGCGTCTGCTAAATCCCCTAAATGTAAAGGTAGAAATAAAGTGACGTCTCTCTGTTTTCAGTACTGCTGTAGATATAGCTGTGGCCCTCCGGACAGTGGCGTCAGCCCGGACGTGGTCTTTGGGAAAGGCTGGGTCACGTGTGGACAGGTTCATGTCAGCCTTTGGGCTGGAGAAGGAGTGTGTGGAGGGTCTGTCCCCTACTGTCATCCAAGCAGAAACTACAGGAGGGTGAGCATGTGTTTGGTTTTGAAAGATTTGTTTCTGAGCCCATTAAATGGGGACTGAATTCATTTTTTTCTTGACCACAGTCCTGCAGATCCAGTTGCGCCCTTTAAATCAAAGTACCTCCACGTTTGTAAGTGCTCTTTGTTCTTTTTTGTATGCATTCATTCCTCTTTTATCCCCATGAATGCTCTACTTTTTTTTCTTTCTTTATTTCTGTTTGGTCCTTGCAGTCCCACTGTATCAAGACTATTGCCATCATGCGGTTGAAGACCTACCTGCGGAGGGCTTGGTACCTGAACCAATAAGATCACAGAGCTGTGAAGACCTACCTGGGGAGGGCTTGGTACCTGAACCAATAAGATCACAGAGCTGTGAAGACCTACCTGGGGAGGGCTTGGTACCTGAACCAATAAGATCACAGAGCTGTGAAGACCTACCTGGGGAGGGCTTGGTACCTGAACCAATAAGATCACAGAGCTGTAAAGACCTACCTGGGGAGGGCTTGGTACCTGAACCAATGACATCAGAGAGCATTTTGGCTCTGAAGGGGATCCGTTTCAGAGCCAAGTTCCAGGTGATCGTCCCGCCCCCTCAGGTGGCCGTCCCGCCCCCTCAGGTGGCCGTCCCGCCCCCTCTGGTGAACGTACCGCCCCCTCCTCCGGCACACTTTCCCCGGGACCACCTGACCACATTCTGGCAGGACCTGGACGAGGTGAAGGAATGTGGCGTTCTCGCCACTTTGAGCCCCAGAGAGGTCCACCGTCAGGAGGTGGGTGTCTGTCTGTCCTGTCTGTCCTTTCCGTCCTGTCTGTGTGTCTCTCTAACCATGTTAGTGGTCACCTCTGAAGGCTATGTTTGAGGTCATCGTCTCCGAAGCGTCCTACTTGAGGAGCCTCGGCGTGGCCGTCAATCACTTCATGGCTTCAAAGAAGCTGAGTCGGATGGTGTCTCCACTGGAGCACCACGTTCTCTTCTCCAACCTCCGTCACGTGATGTCAGCCAGCGAGAGGTAGGGAGACTCCAACCGTCTTCTTAAAGGCGACGTATTATACCACCAGGTGTGCGTGTGATTTGTCGTTCAGAAAATCTGCCTCTTCTGACCTCACAAGTGAGCGTGTCCACCTAGATGTATGACAGATTGATGAGCAACGTTTGCTGCAGTCCACTGGATAGGCTGGTAGACTGATCTATCCAACTCACATCTAGGTGGACACACCCACTAGTGGTGTAAGAAGAGGCAGATTTTCAAAACAGCTTGTAGTGGCTAATCACACTCACACATGGCGGTATAATATGTAGACATTTAAAAGGTTGTACATTTCTCCTTCTGGTTTTACCACCAGTAATGACTGCTTCTGTTCCCATGGTTAGCTTCCTCGTGGCCCTGGAACGCCTTTTAGGAGAGTGTGTGGTCATACCACAACTGGGCGGTCTGATGCTCCAGCATTGTCCGAGGTTTCGGGCGCTCTACGTGCCCTATCTCAGCAACATGATGTTCCAGGAGGCCCTCGTCAACAAACTCCTGTGAGTCTGGTCATCTTCTGCGTTTTTGACCTGATCTCCTGGACCTTCTCCATGCTAAAGGGTGTGCCGCCCTCTCTGTCTTCCAGGCAGGAGAACAAAGGGTTTGTGTCCGCCCTGAAGACCCTGGAGAGGGACCCCGTGTGTCAGAGACGGAGCCTGAAGTCGTTCCTCGTCCTGCCCTTTCAGAGGATCACTCGGCTGAAGCTCCTGATGGAGGTGAACCGCCAGACGGATCAAATATTCGTGTTTAATATGTGTTGATAATAGTAATATCTTGCTTTTTTCTTTGTTTAATAACAGCACGTCTTAACACTGACTGAACCTGACGCAGACTCATATCTAACCCTAATAAAAGCTCTTGTGGGCCTTCATAAGGTAAGAGACTCTTGTTTAATGAAGTGGGCCCCAAGGCCCATTTTTCTGTCTTCGCCACTGGGATCTGCAAGCTGTAAGCAAGTACCTCATCCAGTTATATTCAGCTATTGGAAAAAAAATTATGCTTTCTTCAAATGTAAATCCCAAGATGTAGACGTTTCGGATTTTAAACGACCATAAAAAACATGGATACTTGAATCAAGACTTGCTATTTCTCAGTCTTACCAGGTGGGATGAATACCACCTGTTGTCTTAGTCATGCGGGTCTTTCAAAGGTCAGCTGACGACGATACGTAGTACGTAGTACCATTTCTGTCCCGGATCAGGTCATTATGGAGTGCAATGAAGGGGTCCGGAGGATGAAACAAATTGAGGAACTTGTGCGCCTGGAGGTGCTGCTAGATTTCAGCAATGTTAAGGTTTCAAATATATATTTTCTTTTCTGATGGTTAAATGCTATCCAAGCGTTGTCCAAGCAGATGCAACATAAGGAGTGTTATGATTGTTTTTGTTTTCTTTGCTTCAGTTGCTTCCGCTGATCGTGAAGGGACGCTTTTTATTGCATGACGGTCCCTTGAGACAGCTGACTAAGGTCGGTTCAGACTCGAAAATCTCCTTCACTGACGTCCATCTTCACCTCTTCAACGATCTGCTGGTCATCTCAGTTCAAAAGTATGCCACATCCTCTGGGTGACTCTTTTAACGGATACAGTATAACACTCTAGCTTGTAGAACATGGCATTAACTATGTGTGGGATTTCAATTCTAAGACTGTTCATTCTCAGTAGTGTCAGACTTGGGTGTATTGCATTATTTAAAGTGAATTTCAGTGAAAACAGATGGAGGTCATCAAAGAACAGGAAATGGGCGTTTTGTTTTTGTTTGACGAGAATGAAACCCAGAAAGTGGTATATTTTTAAATCTGGCGGCTGACGCCATAGCAATTACACTTTCCATGCACCTCTTGGCTCGGCATTGATCTAGGAAAACAAGAACATGAACGGGTCATGGTGATCCGCAGGTCATGTGACGTCCTCCTCCACGTTTCCCAGGGAGCAGCGTTTTGGCGTGCTGGACCACACCTCATTCCCCGGCAACGTGCGCGTGGAGCTGCTGAACGCCAGCATGCTGGCGCTGCCCACAGGCTCCTTCCTGCTTCATCTGTCCCAGAACCATGCGGGCCACGCCACAGGCCTCATCCTCGCCGCACGCTCAAGGTCAGCGCTGACGTCCCTCATGCATTCACAACAACACGACTCCTGCTTGTTCCTGGTATTTTCACAATAAAAGTATTTTCTGGTGGTGGGCCCAAGTTAATGTTCCACAATGGCTTAAAATGTGTCCTGTGCAATTCAAGGTTTTAATGTTGCTTTAACAGGTCTGACCAAGTGGCATGGATGAAGATGCTGTCTGCTCAAAGTTGATTGGAACGTAAATTTAATCGCTCATAGTGTATGGTTTGAAATTGAAGGAACATTTGATAATTCATATTTTATAGTTTTAAATGTAAGGAATAGAGAAGGCTTTGCACACCAGATCACCATCACTATATGAGCACTATAATTCATTAGAGATTACTTTGTTGGACACTTTTTCTAATTATTTTTTATTTATTGCAATGAGAGCACTTTAAATGGTTGGAACACACGTAATAAGAACGCACTGATTGTACATGAAATAGTTTGATTTCTGGAAATAAAATTCTTATCCTTTTTACTTGGTTACTGGTGATCAAATCTGTCCAGTCAACGACGAGATTCCAGTAACAACACTGTACAGATGTTTCATCCCAAACTGAGGTAGTATTTCACGGCACACATCCACCCAAGTGTTCCTAAATGAGTGCCCCTTCCCGGTAGTGGGTAGGGCCACTGGGCAGTGTGGCCGCCATACAGTCCTGGTACCATAGCCGTTCAGCCAGGCAGTTGAGGAACGGGGCGACGTCTCCGAGCCCGTCGCTGACCTCTCCCCCTGTGCGAAGGACCGGGAGACCCTGCGTCTCCTGGAACCGCCGCACTTCTCTCTGCGTCACGTCGCTGTGCATGAACAGGTCAAATCTCCAGGGGTCAAGGAGGATTACTTCCAATGACTTCATTAAAAATCTCTAGAAGACATTGAACTTGAGTTGCACTCAAGCTCAAAAGATTTGTTTAACTTTTGTGGTTAACTTTGGTGTTGCTGGTTAAAAGTGTACGCGTGCACTAAAGGATACTTGGTGCCGACCACCATTTTTACAAGTTGGTCAGATGGCCCTGACCATCGTGCGATCTGATTGGGTAGATCGTCAAAGGAGGTTCTATCGGTAAAGGAGAAGAGGAAGAGGACCGCATCCACCTGTTCCTTACAAGACTGCAAAGGAATGGATCAATAAATATTGATTTTCCAAAACTTACTGAAATGTCATGTTTCATTCCTAGAGTGTATTTGATACTTACGGGGAGTAAGTGGTCGAATCTACGCAAGGCATTCTCTCCACAATCCCATAGCTGCAGTCTGAAGAAAAGTACCCGGCCATTTTCCCTGAGTTTCACCGGCCAATATAACACTATGGTCTCAATACCTGCAGGAAGAAAATAATGATCTTTCAAATGTAATTAACATGATGCCAGAAAGTGTTGAACTGTTTGTGCGTGTGTGTGTGTGTGTGTGTGTGTGTGTGTGTGTTTGCACTACAAACAAGCTCCCACACCAGGCCCACAGCAGACCCACCTGTAGTTTCGTAGTGCATGCTGGGAGTGCTGAGCCCTGCAAGGCGTGCTGCGAGACACGTTTTCCCAACTCCACTCTTCCCAGAAAGGAAGACTTTGTACTGCACTGTCTCCACGGCGACGTGAGGCGCCATCATGGGAGACTCCAAGAGGCCTGTGTCAAACAACCAGGCGTAAAGCGTGTTGATGGGATTTCAGTCGGGTAGGATGTGTTGATTTCAAGGTAAGCCTATATGGCAGTTAATTAGAACCCCACAATACAAGGCTCCTTTGTTAGTTTTAGTTTTAAATTACATACAAATATAGGTTTCAGTATGCTACATTTGCAGCCACTACTTTCAAAATGTATTACAATTTGTTTAAACATAATTCCACTTTACTGTGAAAATATATACTTTTATGAATGAACAATATAACCTCATCACATACAATGGACTGTGATTAGTAATTGACGTACCAAACTGCCTGCGTTTTTTCTTGTGCAGAATTCTGTTGAAGAAGTCTTTGCTTTCTGCGCAAAGATGCCAGTCTGCTATTATAATCGACCCAGGGGGCAGGTCTTGTGCCATGAACGTTATATAGTATATTATACTAGGGATTATAATAGGAATAGTTTGCAATGTTTGCGGGCTGTGTAACTGTGTTCCAACCTAACTTTATTCAAACAATTTTGCCTTAGTCTTTGCTCCCAATATATTTATATTTTGTGTCTGTGATTCACAAGCATAAACCGCTGGGCTGTCGGGTACAAAAGGAAAACTTAAACGTACACCACCAACTTCCGTAAACAAGAGTCGCTTAACAACTATGTCGTCACTTCCTCAATCACTCTCCTTATTACATTTTCAGCCGATAGGAGGTGCTAAAGCCCAACAGATCCTAGGAGACACAAACACAAGCTTAATAACGCAAGCTTGTAGTTCACTTGATCCCAGACCTTATCCCAGAAGGAGAACTTCCGTGGTACCTCATGGTTACGTTTTGGGACCACATGAAAGATCCCAATAAATGCAAAATAAAATGTGAAGATTGAGACGATTTATTTTGTATTGTTTATTTCAGATTATGAATGGAGATGGCTTCCCTGCGGCCTTTAACCTTCAGGATCCCATCGTCTCCCATCGATGCGGTCAAAGACATTGGGTCCATGGCCACAGGTAACCTACATGTATGTGAGAGGGTATTTGTGACCGTGCCGTCTTTTTCAATCTGTTTAGGGAAAAAAGGGGTGTGAATAGGTTTGATACACAATGAGAATCTTTTTGTGAACAAAGGCTTATGTTTTGATCAGAGAAGGGGACATTTTGATACAATTAGAATAAAGCCTTCTCTATGAGAAAGTTTCCAGTAAAAGAAAAATATTTAAATATAAGTATATGACTGATTATATAGTGTATAAAAAGACACACTATGACTAATGCTGTTAGTCATAGTGTCATAATCATACTTAAGACGATTCACATGAACGTTTTTCAAAGGCCTCATTAGTTTTCCCTCCCCCAGTATCTAAAGCAGTAGACAATGGTTAGTATTGTTAGAAGAGCTACAGCACTGCCCACCTTTTCAGCAGAAACCTCTATGAGATTATTGGAAGACGTGATGACAACATCCTCGGGAGAGAATTCACTCACATCCAACTCAAAGTGAAACATATCCCCGATGGTGCGGACGTGTCCTGTAGGTGTGGAGTGATCTAGAATAGTCGTTGACGTCTCTGTTACTTCCAAACACACCAAACTTTCCTTGAGCTAATCCTTAAAAGTTATGGATACTTTATACGACCACTTCAATTAACACAATCGCCGTATAAATAATAATAAACTATCAACTATAGTTTATTATTAAATGTGTATTAAAAATAATAAATTATGTTTACACTGACCTGTGAATTGGTTTGCGCCGTCATCGAGCTGATTTAGTACCACTAAATCTTTAGGTAATTTATCTCGACTAACATCCATGGTTGTACTGCTGCGTGGCCCCGTGTGCATCCAAAGGTGTCTTTATTGTATCAAATGTATAATGTATGTTCTTGATTAAAGAAAAATCATTGGGCACGAGCAATTCCTCTGCTCCCCTTTTTAAACGTGGCTACGTGTTGGTCTTTTATATCTGACCAATATAGGGATGGGTGGTGGAATGATTTCATCTCAAGCAGTGTGTGAAATGTATATTGCGTGAAGTAAACAGTCACTTTTAAAGCTACAGTATGGTTGATTATCTCAAACTCAGCTTCGGACGCTGAGCAGTTGACCAAGTGACCTACAACATTTGTTCGCAATTATTTAAAAAGAAAAGAAAATCTCAATAAGAGGGATCTCCATCAGGTTCAATAAATAAATACATGGATGTAGCATAGCTGAGTGATTCGGATTTACTAGGCGTGGTTGAATAAGTGTGAAATTCCATTGAACCGCGACACAGCCATGTACAGCTGAGCAACAGCTGCCGCTATCGTCCCAAACTATGGAAGACAAGCACACACTGGTCACAAAGAAATGTAGATTTTTATTCAACAAGGAATATGGGAAAACATGTATTCTTTTACTTGCAAAATACCATAAATATATAAAATAAATAATTAAATAATAATGGAAAGTCAGTTGTAAGACTATAGACGCAGCGTATAAAAAAAAAGGTTAAACACAACTAGTGGAAAAATAATTAATTTACACATTGGAGATACAAATTAATTAAAAACAGATGCGCATCTCGTTTCTGACCCTGAGAGGAATAATCACACCTTTAAAAGTGTCTTTCAATTATTTTCTTTTACAAAAACAGACTTGAGGGCCAGTTCATAGGCCTACCGGCGGCACAAAAGTGAGACAGTGAGTGCTAGGGAGGAAAGTCCGTTTACAGCGCCAGGCCTTCACTGTACTTGCTTTTAAGACTTCCAGTTTGGTCATAAATGCTAAGCAGCCCCATGTTCCCTTACACACGCAAGACATTATTTACATGACTCGCACAACCTGCTAATAGAATATATATAACTCTATAATATTTTACATATTAATCAATCCTCTTCTGGCCGTCTGAGCTCGTGAAGTACTTCCACGATCCTCCGGCTCCTCCATGTTGTGCTGTTTTTTCTTGGAGAAGGCCTCTTCAGTCATACCGCACTCCGCCAAAGTAAAGGCGTAGCAGCGTCATCAGTACCACCACCCATGTGGTCATCCCTTATCCTGATCCATCCTTCTCCCCCCAGTGAAATGCTATAGTCCAGTCAGTGCATTCGGATCGGCTGGGATAGATGGGGTCACACGGCGAACACGCTGAGTGAGCTGGTCTGGTCCTTCAGGCCCAGGATGCTGTAAGCTATCCTCTTCATGTGACCGGGCAACCGCACGCCCACGTTCCTGATGTCTCTACACAATGGGAAACACAATAGGAAAATATGAGGGGTTGTTCCTGTTTCCATCTCAAAAAGAGAAACAATCAATTTGATTTTGTTTGTATGGCCCTTAATCACCATTACAGTCTCAAAGGGCTTGAAAGGCCAAATATTTATGACACACCCCTGACCCCCCACCCCCAGCAAGAAAAAACTCCCTTAATCAGCGAGGAAGCAATCTTTAGTGACAACTCCTTATTTGGAGTTTGGGACACACATTTATACTCTGATGTATTGAGGTAGACCTTTCTTTGCAATGTTTGTATTCAGTTCATACACCTTCCTTAAAACAATTAGAAACAGCCACTGACTGTTCCCCAGAGGGTGGAGTAGAGGGGAATGAGAAAAATGCATCAACTGTGCAGCAAATGTTCATACAATGTCTCAACGCTTTCTCCCCTCTGAATTAGAAAAGGTGGCACTGAGCCAAATAAAGTGTGTGTGTGTGTGTGTGTGGGGGTGGGTGGGTGCGTGTGTGAGAGAGTGCCATGGCGGCTGTCATCTTCGTGACCGGTACTTACTCATGCCGCATGGCGAGCACCTGCTCCATAGTTGTGATTCCTGCGCAGGCAAAGCTGTCGCTGTACTGGTTCATTTTGATGGACTCCAGCCATTCTGGGACCGACCTGAAGATGGCGCTGTCACAGCCACTGGTGCTGGGCAGGCGGATGGACACGCTGCAACACACAAACACACACACCCAACGTAATTAGCCTTCACTTTGAAGCGCCACACACAAAAGGAGAACACAGTCAAACTAGCTTCAGCTAGTGCTTGTGTGTGTGTTTTCGTGTGTATGCGTTTTTTTGTGTGTCAGTGTGTGCGTGCGTGCGTGTGCGCGCGTGCGTGTGCGCGTCGAAACACGGAGGAACCGGTCGGACCGCCGGCATACCGTGGGTCGAAGTCGGCGATGGGTTTCAACGACTCGGGGCTCTGGAGGAGTTTGTCCAGGATGTTGACGATGTCTGTGAAGCGCGGCCGCTTGGAGCGGTCGTGCAACCAGCACTGCAGCATGAGCTGGTAGACGGCCGACGGACAGTCCATGGGGGCCGGCAGCCGGAAGGCCTCGTTGATCGCCTTCATCACCTGTGGAAAAAGTTAAGACGTTAAGAAGTGGCTCAACGGGTAGAGCGCGTACCATCAAGGCCCAGTCCTAACTGCGGCGGACCGGGTTCGATTCCCGGCCCTGGTACTTTGCTGCATGTCCTCCCATCTATCTCCCATACCTTCCTGTCTATCTCAGTCTATAATAAAGCATAACAAAGAAGCAGCTTTACAACTATTTATAATAACTGCAAAAGTGCAAAACGCCCTATCCCCTCGGCAAAGAGTGGGCAGTGCCGGCAGTGGTTTAAGAGAGTGGTATGGTATGCGTTTGTGTGTTTACATTCACAGATTATTGAGGATCGCCATGGGAACCACGGCCGGGGTTTAGACAGGGGAGGCCGTTTTCACACCGTACCCACCCAGGATAAACATTCGCTGTTGAATACTAGAAGGCTAGTGTGGAACCACCCCAAAGGACTATTCTGTGTTTCCACCCGAGTGGCAGGAGAGGGCTTTTGACAGTTGACACATACCTCGTGGTTGCTCATGTCCCAGTAGGGCCGTTCCCCGAAGGCCATCACCTCCCACATGACGATGCCAAAGCTCCACACATCACTGGCTGATGTGAACTTCCTGTAGGCGATCGCCTCTGGGGCCGTCCAGCGAATGGGGATCTTACCTCCCTGAAAGAATAGAAAGGTCAGCTTAATCTTGTTTAATGGACTGAGAAAATGGAAACATAAGGTGCAGGCAGAGCTAATGGTCTAATTGAGGGTTAGCTCCTGGGAGGGATCCCGCCATGAAATGTACATTTCCTGATTCTGAGAATATGCAGCCTGGTCTTTGTGTGTGTGTGTGTGTGTGTGTGTGTGTGTGTGTGTGTGTGTGTGTGTGTGTGTGTGTGTGTGTGTGTGTGTGTGTGTGTGTGTGTGTGTGTGTATGTATATATATATATATATATATATATATATATATTTATTTTTTTTAAAGCTGCAGTGTTTACTGAACTCGAATCAAGATGGCAATCAACATACGCTGGTTGTGTAGGTTCCTTCGGGATCGTCCTCCAGAACCCGGGAGAGGCCGAAGTCCGAAACCTTGCACTCCAGGTTCCCGTTCACTAAAACATTCCTGGCAGCCAGATCACGATGGACATAATTCATGTCTGATAGGTACTTCATTCCTGCAGCTATCCCGCGTAGCATTCCCACCAGTTGGAACGCTAGGATCTCCCCGTCATGGTCCTGGAAAAGCAAACATCCCAACATTTAAACGTCTGTGCTTTTGCTGAAGTTGGCTCTTTTTCCAGATCAAATAAATCATGACTGTCTGCATCAATTCACAATCCCTATGAAAGGTTTAGCGCCTCGTTAAGTAACACGTTGAGAACTCTTAAGAGAGGGATCGTACGCACCCTAAGATAGATGTCCAGAGCTCCGTTCTCCATGTACTCTGTCACAATCATCATGTGCTTGACTGAAGAGAAGAAAAAGGGCAGACATTAGTAAAACAAAATGGATACCTCAACCCGGGGAACGACCCAGCCCCTGGTGTGTCCGAGGGAAAGACTCACATTTGGTGACCACCCCTTCCAGGCGGATGATGTTCTGGTGGGAGAACTGGCCCATGATGCTGGCCTCGCTCAGGAAGTCCTGCCTCTGCTTCTCTGTGTAGCCGGCCTTCAGGGTCTTGACGGCTACGGCCACGTCGCCCCGGCCTGGAGACTTCATCACCCCGCGAAACACCTCCCCGAACTCTCCTGCAAGACCAGAAGGGAAGGACTATTAGAATCTGTGCCCCGAGACCCCTACCCTTTTGGTAAAACGGCCATGAAACGGGGACCCATTGGGAAGCTGGAATCCTTACCTGCGCCGATAACTTTCTGTTTGGTGACCACGCTTGGATGGATCTCCGTGGCAAACTTGAGGATGGCGATGTTGGGATCCTCGTACATGTGTGGGTCAACGTAGGTCTTCAGAGGCTTCAGTTGGTCTAAGGAAGGGGAACGGGCAGGTATTGATTATTTGTCCATCTAATTAGCAAATGTGGTTACTTTGTGTAGGTAATGTCAACAGGAGCACCGCGGTGAAGCTGAAGTGATTTTGTACCCTAAGCTACGGTTTGTTTACCTGAGTTGAAGTAGGGGTCTTCGGCTCCTCTCCTCCTCCCTGTAGAGCTCAGCATCCTGAGAGAGAAATGACCAAGATTCAATATTTGAACGGATCCCGGTCAGACGGCCACGCCCGTGTCAGGCCGCTCTAGCAGGCAAACACAAACTACAGTCCTGCGGTCGCGCAGCCCCGGCATGTTGTACTGTAAAACGGCCTTCGCAGGCTCGCTCCCGGGGCACAGGAACACAGCCGGGGACTGCGTGTGTGCCTGTGTTTTTTAATGAGGCTAAGGAGACGGCTAGGAGACGTCTTGGGTTACCCACCGTTTGTGAAGCAGCAGGACCGCCACCACGATGAGCAGCACCACGGCGCCGACCACCACGGCGGCCATCACCACCGTGGAGTTGTTCTGGATCTGGGGAACCGCTGCAGGGATGACAGCACCCAAGGAACATTAGTGACGGCACACAGGGGAAGGGAAAACAAACAGGTGGGGACCAAGACAATGATTCATTCCCCCTTGGGGAAGGGACAGGAGGCGGGGAGGGTGTGGGGGCGTACCGTGAGTCAGGGTCTGGAACTCGTACTCGGTGCTGTAGCTGCCGGGGGTGCCCTCTGGACTCAGGGCCTGGACCCGGAACACGTATGTGGTGGCCGGGGAGAGGTTGCTGATCGTGGCGGAGCTTTTGTCCAGAACCAGCACCGTGTACATGGTCACGTCCCGGTCTTCATCCTGCAAAGGGCCCATTGAGTCGTTACTATAGGCTACAAGCACAGCTTTGTGAGGGGGAAACAAAGATAAACTGCAATAGGGAGAGGAAAGAAGGGATGCTGGCCTACCTTTCGGCGGTACATGAGCTCGTAGCTGTGGGTGATGTGTGCGGGGGTTTTGCGAGAAAGGGCCCAGGATAGGGAGAGGCTGGTAGGGGTGTTTTCGTCCAGATGGATGAAGGTGACTTTGGGAGGATCTGGGGGTAAATACACAAATAGTGAGTCAAACAAGGAAAGAGATCGACTGAATACAGCTTTGAATGGAACCGTGTGACACGGAAGTCTGTGTGACACAATAGGCAACCCCAAGCTTAGGAGTAAAACAGTTCAACCGCCAAACCTTTACACTGCACAGATTACTTTTGTAATCTCTCAGGATATCTGCTATTATAATAACTTAATACATGTCACATAAGAGCGTCACATAGTTTAGCAAATCTCACGTTTGTAGCGCAACATAAAAAGGAAGCGAGACCGAGTGAGTCACGAGTCGAAACAGTTG
This sequence comes from Pollachius pollachius, assembly GCF_949987615.1. Lineage (NCBI taxonomy): Eukaryota > Metazoa > Chordata > Actinopteri > Gadiformes > Gadidae > Pollachius > Pollachius pollachius. Next base: position 15,413,692 of record NC_136945.1, on the reverse strand, counting down.
TGAGCGGACTAACCGGTATAGCGGAGAGCCGCTGTGATGCTGGCGCTGGGCCTCTGGCTCCTGAAGCGCGACACGCCGCTGTGGGCCACCACGCTGAAGGTGTAGTTGAGGTGGGAGTCCAGGTCGGCCACGACGACCGAGGTGTCCCGGAGGGCAGTGGGGCCGGGTTCGAAGCGGACCTTCTCGCCACAGGGGACGCAGGTTTTGGGCCCGTCCGAGCAGCGCTCGCACATGACGCTGTAGGTGAGGTCCGCCCGTCCCCCGGTCACCAGCGGGGGGTTCCAGGACAGCTGCAGCCGGCCCTCTGACGACAGGGTGTCGGCGGAGAGGTCCCGGGGAGCACCTGGGGGTGCTGTGAGGCGGAGAAGAAGAAGGTGGACAGTCAGCTAAGACACAGGTGGCGCCGTCCCAGAAGGCGTACGTCTTGCTAAAAGGGACTTGTTTGGCTTGTTTTAGTTTCCATGTCAGTAAGCAGCGATTGTTACCAGAGCAGGCGGATGTGGCCGGGTCGGCAGGCGAGCGGTAGAAGCCATCCCTGCAGGGACACACCAGGGCCCCGGCGGCAGAGATCATGGTGTTCTTCGGGCAGATTTGGCAGAACTCACTGGAGGCTGTCGACTTGAAGGAGCCGGGTGTGCATTCTGTGGCGAGGGAGTCAAAGGGTATTCATTAGTTCAAACATTGTGCGTAGACACAAGCATGAGTATGCGCTGACACACACACACACACACACACACACACACACACACACACACACACACACACACACACACGTATCCACACCCAAACACAGGCAAGAATGATTGATTTAAGTCAGGGAACAATGAAACCAAATCCTTAGTATCAATCGTTTCGAAGCCCAGCAGGAAACGTTTGTGGTAAGTAACCTGTAATCACAGTCTTTGTCCGTAGAGGAATGAATGGGGTTTCCCTAACGCCTTGCCTCCGCATGCCAGAAACGCCTGGAGTCCTAAAGTCTCAGGTGACACCACCAGTGTCAGCCGGATGGTGCAAAAATCACACACAAAAGGCCTTGAACCCTTCCTCTCGCCTTACATGAAGTGCTCTGGCGGTGTATGCGCGTGTTTTCGCAAAAAGGAAATAGCATCTTCCTCATGGCAGAGGTGTCAGAGCCTTTAATTTGACCTTCTTTGACATCGAAACGCTGTTTTCCAATACAGGGCGTCTAAGGTTAATAGATGTGCAGAGAGGTGCATAGATGAAGCGCGAGAGAGCCAAAAGGCCCCGTTTCCCCTCTTCCTTCCTTTTGTCCGGTCACCACCGGCCTATGGCAGCATGTAAGGTGGATAGTAGTGACGGGGAAAAACAGGAAGAACCTCTTCAGGGAGCCATGACGTGGACAGTGTTCTTTAAAACCAGGATGGACACTCTTGTCTTTGAGGCAAGAACAATATCTGTGTTGGCTTAAAAATATAAAAAAACACCCAAACTACACACGAAAACAAATAATTGCTAAGGCTTCTCTTCTCTCTCGTCACTTCTTTCTAGAGTCATCTTACGGCGCTAAACTCTTTCATGTGGTTTGTTTCTACTGGTGGCCCGGGCATCATGCAAGGAAGGGTTTTAGACAGGCGTCACAGGGGAGGGAGAATCTCGGGGGTATGACTACAGACACAAAGAGAAAGGAGGGTAAGTTTGAGTCTGTGTTAAAGTGGGAGGTGGGGAGAAGAATAGGTGGGTGGGTGGGGGATGGGACGGGTGCCCAAAGAACCAACAGAAGTTCTCCCTGGGGAGCCGCAGAGGGAGTGTGGGGGGGGGGGGGTGTACGGGGCCTTTCGCATATGAAAAGGGGGCCAGGCTTTTTCATCTTGAGATGGAGCAGCAGGACCTCTGTCACGTAGCAGAGAAACCCCAGCCCCATTCATCTTTTGTTTCTGGGGCTGGCCGGAGTGAGGCCATAAATATGTTGCATTAATCGCCTGAGCGTGCAAATGGTGGCATGTGTGCAATGTGTGTAAAGGGCCGAGGCTAGGGGCATGGCTGTTGTTTCAGCAGAGTTTATGAATGACTGAATGATTTTGATAAATGAGGGCTATTAATCGGGACATAAATAAAGTGAAAACAAAACCGTGTGCAGATTATCTCTTAAAATAAAAAACGATTAATGATTGAATTCAGTTGTTTTTTTAATGTCATTGGACATTGCTACATTATCAACGCTTTAACACATCCCCTATCCATTTAAATAATCTTGAATCCCCTTTTCATTGGGACTTTTTTGTATTTTTGTTTGTTGATGAATGGCGCTTCTAATTGTGCCGCGCTGCCTTTGAATACGAGCCCCCTGTGAATGGGAGTTATGTTCCGCACCGGTGCATCTGTTAATTGAATCTGCTTTTTACTCTTTGTCGGCCCATTGTTCTAATGAGTGGGAACACGGATTAGGAAGCTCATTGCGTGTGTTAACGACCGGATGAAAGAGCAAAGAGAAGTAAAGCAAGGCATGTCATTGCCGAACAGCTGTCCCAGTTGGTCCACTAATCCTCTTGACTAAATTACACTCCACACCTAACTAAGCAGCCTCCAAGCTAGCCACCCTCATCTACCAACTGTCGACTCACCCAACCACACACACGCACCCCACCGGACACACACACACACACCAACCCAAGGACAACCTGCTTATTTGTGTCCGTCAGCATTGCTCCTCTACTCAGTAAACTTTTGTTCCCACAACAGTTGGGTGCTTCAGTGAAATCTAAGTCCTCTGGGTTCCACCCATATCCAATTAGACCATTACTTGGCTCAGTGAATAGAGCAAAGGCTCCAGTTGAAAAGATTTGACCACTGGACATGACGGCAAATATGTTGGGATGGTTTTATGTCCTACTTTTATAGAAAGCGGAGAAGAAAAGGACAGAGACGTCCATTGTGATTCCACTAAGGTGTTTCAACAGATTTCCTGAGTCTCAAGGTTATCTTCCACACTTTTCTTTTCCACTTATTAATGTTTCCTCATTTTTCTGAAAAGCTCTTCACAGCTCTATTCTAGTTTCCGTTTCAGGTGTGTGGTTGTGTGTGAGTAAGTGCGCGTGTGTGTTTCTTGGCTGGGGCGCCTCTTCTGGAACATTCCACAATAGTTGCTTCCCCCCCCTCCCCCCCGAACAGTCATCCTGAAGCCATCCTGTTATAATCACTAAAGCCTTCCCAATAGACACATCACCATGAGGAGTAGGTTAGCCATTAGCATGCATCATGCTTAGAAATGACATAGGGTCTATGGGTTGGGCTTAGTAGTTAGGAAAGGAATGCTTTCCTATTTAGATAACTGGTCCAGTCAAGGTGACTAGCCCCGTCAAGGGACCTCAAAGTCATAAACCACAGACTGACTAAGACCAGCCTGCGATAGGCGTGCCCACGCCATCCCTGTAATCTGTGGTTTTTCGTAGCCATGGCAACGGACACAAACATAAGTAGTGAGTGAGGCATAGACACAGGTACTCTTCTTGGCAAGTTCACACACCGGCCTCTCGTCCAGCCATCAGTCAATCAGTACTGTAGCTGACGTGAGGCCCAAGGAATGCCTTGCAGAAATCCCCCACAGCCTGCCACACACACACACACACACACACACACACACACACACACACACACACACACACACACACACACACACACACACACACACACACACCTCTTCCTCCCTCCTTCCTGGCCTCTCTTTTATACCATCTCTCCTCCCACGCTTCCTACAGATAGCTCTGCGCACCACACCCCAGAATGCCGCCGACTTCCACGCAGACAATGAGGGCATAATTACAACCGCAGCCAAATCCTCAACATGCACGACGCAGTACGCACTACTTCTACTTCCCCTCTGCCACTTCTTCCGCCCTGCTCGATGAGCTCAACCCCACAGGTGCCACCGGGGGCCCCGCACATATTTCAGAGGTCGCGCATTCCGTCAATTATTTTCACTGTCACTCACAGAAATAGATAAACCACAAGCTTCAACAAATTACACCTGACTTTACGATCCTGCGTCCACGGTACAGATTCCAACAGTCCACTTATGCCGGTTTACCCCTCTCCCCCCATAAAAAAAAAAAAAAAGGGATTTTAATGTTTCCCAATAACCTCCAGCCTTTCTTCCATTGAACTATTAGCGGAGCCGATTGCATTCTTGGATACTAAGAAACGGCTGGAGAGTGTATCGCTCGACAAGAGGTTAGAGGTTGATCCATCAACCGCACAATATTTGATTAGGAAACCGCATATACAACTTTGAAAAAATGTAATAATAATGGAATTATTCGTAATTCCATACCTACCCCATCGCAACAAAAGAGAGTTCAGACCTCTCCTTCCTGTCGACTCGCACGCCTTATCCTGCCCTACCTGACCTACCTGACCTATTTAATTAGTACTCCCTTTATCTCTCTTTCACACACCCACACAGTCGCCTCACTCAAACGCACACACAGAAGGAACCAGATCAGCTGAGCGTGGGAATGGCATTTCCTCACTCACCTTCGCATGCTTCCCCGACGGCTTCGTAGCCGGCCTCGCACTGGCACTGGCCCTGGGGCACCAGCCACTCCCCGTCGGCCGTGCAGTAGATGCTGGGGGCCACGGGGCTGAAGGCGTGCGCCACGCACGACCCCTCCACCAGCCGCAGTGCGTCCGTCACCGTCTCGGGGAAGGCGGCCAGGCTCTGCACCGTGCTCGGGCAGGTCTTGTAGAACACCCGCACCGAGATCAGGGCCACGCACGCGCCCATGTCCTGAAATGCCAGGTAGAAGCCCTTCTGCGACAGCGGGCCCACCGCCCGGGTCTCCGTGTTGACCTTGAGCGCGCCGCGGCCCCGCGTGATCTCGTCGGGCGCGACGGTGGCCACCTTGCGGAAGGTGCCCTTGCGGAAGTTGGTGCCCACGTCGGCGTCGGCCTCGGCGACGAACAGGTTGAGGGTCTCCTTGCAGGCCAGCGAGGCGCCGTCGAAGGAGTTGCAGTCACGCACCACGAAGCGGAGCTCCACGGAGACGCGCGTGGCCTCCGGGCGGCGCTGGATGAAGGTAGTGCGCACCCAGTTGTCCTGGTCGTTGGCGTCCACATTGCACACGCTGTAGGTGTACAGCAGGGAGCCGTTCACCACCGTCTGCACGACCTCCCACTGCGAGCCACAAACAAAAGGGGGGCAGAGGTTAGAGTCACAGCACGGACGGGAACCCGGATTCCGAAACGTCCTCAGACATAACAGGCATGGGGCAGAGGACTATGTTTCCTACGGTGGACCAGCTTTTATTGACATACCCACTCGTTCTTCATGCTGAGCGAGAATCCCATAAACAGCGCAATTAAGGCTGCAACTATGTCTTTCCACGCGTTTGTGGAAAACCTACCGTCTGGACATGGGTTTTAGTCGCAACGTGTGTGGTTTTCCCGGCAACACATGCGGAGCGTGTGTGTACGCAAGACTCATACCACCAGCGAACGCTACCGTGAAATACCACCTAGCATTTATAGTAAACCCTGTGTGGGGCGTGAGGGTAAATTGGAAGCAATTAAAGTTTTAAGCACAGAAGGAAGCAATAGGGATGAGAGTGGCTAAACGAGCCAATAACTACACCAAAAGACAATAACCCTTAGAGGCGAGACAGGCCACGGGTGGCATCTGGCCAAGTCTGTTTTGACTAGTGGAATAAAGGATGCCTTGACATAAGATAAGTCCTTCTTCTAAAAGGAGGAAATCAACCTCTTTGAAAATATGAAAATTACAGGGGACAGAGTGATTGATGAGGATTACAGAAGTGTTTGTTTAACCACCTTACAATTAAAGAATGTTTTTCTTAGGCTACCGTATTGCAAGAGGAGAATAATTGCTGTATTAGCAAATATTCAAGAGTAATACTTAAAAGCCCACTCACCCTAAATGTATAACATTAGGGAGAATGAGACCTTTCTTTATGTTTAGACTATTTGGTCCAGCAGAAAAGCCCTTAGTAATCAGTGGTTCAAATTTCTAAAAGCATTCCATGCGTGGGCAGGGTGAATGAAAAACCAAGCTTACTTGTGAAACAGACAATGGGAAATGCTAAGGGAAATCCTTTTCCCCTACACTGAAAATCTTTGAATCTGTAAACCTACCGTTCACACAAGAAATGCAGTCGAGAGGCTGGAAGCAGCCACGTCCTGTTACTTATTTTAGACGGAAAGCCACTGAACTATACATAGAGAAATGTTTCGGCCACACCACCAGTCTTTGGTCTCTTAGCTATCCGCCTCTGTCTCATGTTCTACCACAACTGCGTGGATCCTGACACTTTTCCTATTCCCCTTTGTTCTGACAGAGAACCGAAAGGAAAAGAAGGGACATTGTGGGGTTTTATGGTTCTGGTTTTGAAATGATAACAGCCTGTTATGGAATTTGCACGGTGAATGCCATTTTATTTTATTTTTATGATACACTAGCTCCAACAGAAAGGGGAACTGATGAAAGCCAAAACTCTGATCCACATGTTCCCCGGGAACGCTATTCTGAGGAACAGAGGATGAACAAGACCTCCCTGCCTTCAACTATTTCAAGCACTACTCTAGTTTAGTGCCTCGTGTCTGTGAGAAAGTGAAAGACATCTTCAGATGACCAGACCCGTTGTCGTTTGAAGTGTTGGAAATGTCTGCTGAGGTATAAATACTCACCCCATCCTCATATGGCGAGGTCAACCACCCTAGCTCTCCTCCTGCTGCATTCATATCCAGTAAGACTTCTACAAGGGGACACAAAAAATCATTTAGTAACAAGATTAACATGATGCATTCATTATTTAATTGTATTGCTTATTTATGATTGTATAATCACAATGAAATATAATTAATTCATAGATAACGATAGCTACCGACCCTTGTTTCATTTTCATAATTGTGTGTTTTAATATCAACTATTGAACTGATGTGGATTGCCAATCACATCTTGCATCTTGTTAGGACAGCACATGAATGAATGTGTGAACAAAGCCATCCCACCTAGGACTGTGCCGTGCCAACATCTTGATGGGGCACAAGCCTTTCCATGACAGTTTAATCAAGCATGTCGGTTTTCATTCATCACTTCATTAACCGTGTCCTCCAAGTTCTGGCAACAGGACCAATAATGGTACACACGCTAGGGGTTTTACAATTGCATGACAATCAAATTCCTCAGCGTTGTAATTTGCAATAAACCTTAAAAGTCCAACAGAGGTTGAACACGTTTTTGCCCCCTACACCACGAGTAACTCACAGTATTCTTAAACAATGTCGTCTGGTCTCTGTGAGGGCAGAAATGTTTCTGGAAAAGTTTCTACTTCAGAATTCCTTTTTTATTGAAGTCCATATAATCGCTGAGGAGAAGGACTGAGTCATTTTACTGTAAAGGTGCAGTCACTACGGTGGCTAATGATCGGCTGTGATTTTCTTACGTCTATGCCGACAGAAAAATACCTCAAAGTTGATCGGATATTTCACACTTCATTAAATCAGAGAAAAATGACTATGAACAACATTAAACGATGAAGACTGCGGTAAAGTTTAAACCCTGTCCGGAGACATGCGGGACACGGGAGACACGGTATGACTTTAAAACCCATTAGTATGTGAAAGTAGCTCTACTTACGTTCTTTTGACTGACGGCTGAGAGACACTTGCTGAATAAATAAAAACAAAAATAAACCAAAACACCGGAAATCCATTTTTCAAAGCTTTTAACAGGTCATATAGGCTCTCCAAATCTTACTCCGCCGACCCGGCTCACGTCTCTCTCTCTAGCACAGGCGATTTTAACTGAGGGAAGCGAACACGAGCGACAGCCCATTGAGAAACAGGTGGCGTCACGAGGTCCCGCCCCGGGGCCCCAGGAATGCGATCGCTTCCCATATTCGGTGTACTGCGGGGTGTGGCCACATTGGACGGCCATACCTGTTCATACAAAACGGATGTGCTTTGAAATAGATAGACAACTTCAAAGCCTCTTCTTAAGTCGTTTGCTTCGGTTCGGTTCCCAAAAAAGTGTATGAAGGTGTTATCATGAGCTACCGTTTCACATTTTATTGAATCCCGTCGTGTCTTTTATTAAGTTGAATGAGCTTAAACACTTATTTAGCAAATAATCGAACTGAGAATTAAGTGTGCTGTGGTAGCAGAGGGCCTTGTAGGCAACCAGTTCACTTTTTTTTATATACTATGTTATTTTCCCAAATTAGCACTCCAACTAAACTAGATAGATTTGTAAATAATTCCCCAATTATTTTGACCAAAGAATATATCCCAATCTCTAAGGTCCTGTGTTTCCCACGGCTGGTTAGGGAGGGGTCAAGTGGGAGGCTGGTTTAGTATGAATATATAACTACTAATGAGACTGCCTTGCTTCAGAACTTCACAGTTTGGGTATGGATATGTGGACACAAAGGGAAACTTGACAATGGCATCTCCTAGCAACCCTTATCTGGAGGAATGTCAGAGTCAACGCTTTTTCTGCACGCCAGCGTGTATTTAGAGAGACGAACCCTTGAGCAAGGGGCCGGACACAGACGGCCACCCTGGCGAAGACCCTGCAGACTCAAGTGAAGAGACACACATTGTCCAGTCCTTACATTACCATACACGGACATTAATCATACAACAGACAGAGTGAAAGATGTTGGTTAAAAAAAGAGAAAGATTAACAAGTTAAGTGTGGTTTGGATTGGGACATTTTGACCTTTGCGTGACAATCATTGTGCTGGTTTACAAGTATCATTTATTTAGCCAATAAATGATGCCTTTACAAAGGTGGCCTTACAAAGATTACAAATACGATAGTCTTTCAGAATGTGGGCTTGGAAGAGTTTCTACCCACCTATCTTAACTAATAATCAACTAATGATCCTCTTAACCTTAAACGCTTGTTTTATAGGTTAGAATATTGTCTTCAATGCTGGTACACAATATTTATTGTTATATATAACATGTCCATTCATTTTCCAACTTACTTCGGTCTGACAAATGACTAACTGTTTGTAACAAATTGAATGTCATTAGGTTTCTTGATTTCAACACAAATGTAAGATCTGGGAAGAAACCAGAAAACAAGTAGCCCGCGACACTTCAACAAGTCCTCAGAAATCCCTCACTTTCAAATCACCCAACACACTCTTGAGTGTGAACAGCCATTGAGAAGAAACTCACAGGTCCTCCACAAGTCTTTCCACTTTTCTGCCGGTTTTGTGTTTTCATACATTTGAGTTCCGCGGTAAGGTGTTATCCCTCAAGTGTGTTAATGCTTAAGAGAGTTTTTTAAGGTTGGAGAAGGGGTTTCTGTTGTCAGCCATTTCCCAGAGGTGTCAGAGGTCAACACCCACTCTCACACACAAGTATGCAAATGCTTTCATTACAATACAGACCTCTTTTCATCCCGCCACGGCGCTAGCATGCGCCCTGCCAGAGCGCGAACGGCGGGCCACACAGCTTAGAGATGTGAGTGCTGCTCCTCAGCTTCTATGGGGGCTGACAACACAAAAGTGCTTCACCGTGGGGGGGGAGGGTCCGGGTGGGGGCTTAAATTTTGAGGGTCAACGAACAGTGGCGTCAGCAGCGCTCTGTCATTCAAACCACAGTGACCCCCTCCCACCTAACACCCCCGCTTTACATGCACCTCTCGTGGTATCCGCAAACAGAAAGGTGGTGCGCCATTGTGAGCCCTGGGCTGCTTCGGCTCTAACCCCGACTTAAAAAATGTCCCTGCTGTTCTCCGCCGTTCTCACGCTCTAGCCCCTAAGACGCCTCGTGAAGAGCCAAGGAATCTTTACATATTCAACTGCATTTCAGTCGCCGTGTCTGTGTGAGGTTGTACCGTTGGTATCGCCTCACCTCACGTGTTGTACAGGTCGGCTAGTGGCGTTGCTTCATACATGTTTTTTTATAACTCCCTAAAGTTCCCATTAGTAGTTTGAATATGTGATATACCTCGTAAAAGTCGCTTGCCAAGAATAATGGCTGCCTGTTTATCCAGACTGGGAGCAGTGGGATGAACCCACACGGTTTATTTAAGCGTTGTTTTCCCTCTATCGTTTTATTTGCTTCACACAGAAGCCCCAACCGCAGCTCACCTGTGAACATTATCTCTCCCGATTGGAATTCAGGGCGGGTGTGCATTTCTTTCACCGCATTTGTTGTGCATGCCATATCTTTGCGGGGACAAAAGCAAGGACATGTCCTCGCATGTATTCGTCTCACGAGGCCAGGAAATGTGAGAATGTGGTAAATACTGAACATTACTCAGACGTGGGTTAGGTCTCCCGGTGGCTTTGTGCTTTTTACAGTAATCACCAGTGCTTGGGCTGGCTGGTGACATCACCTTTCTGTTGTGGACTTGGTGGGAAGACCTAATTGGAGAGTGCCAGTTTAAGTTTGTCTGATGAAAGAAGCCTCTAGTGTTGGCCAATTACTGTGAAGCCAGTCTCCAACGGCTCAATTAACAAAATTTGACCATGTCCCCTACTTTAATTTGAAGGCATCTTTTAAATGTTGACAACAAATGTTTGTTTTTTGATATACGTTCATGTTCAAAACAGTTACCACTTATCTAGGTCCTTTTATTTAGGCTTGGATTTGTTCCATTGGCCAATAGTACATTGCGTATTGGATCCACCCCCAGGACCCCAATCACTGTAATGCTCGTCTGGCAAGAGTGGGCCCAGTTGAAAGGGAATGGCCATTGTGGTAAATGACTGTGGTAAATGCGATGTGTGTTAGCAAAGAGGCCTAATAAAGATGGCAGCACACATTCATATGCATTTCTTTGTGTGCTCAGCTTGACGAAGTCTGCCCTGCAGGCGTAACAAAGGGAAGGAAGGAAGCTAGGGGCTGGGGGGGGTGAGGGAGGCTGAGGGGGAGAGGGGTGTAGGTAGGGGTGATATCACACACACAGTGCCCCCCCCCCCCAACGTCCTGCGGTCTCTCAAGTCTAGGATTCCTCTGGTCATGACAGCTGGGCCAGTTGGCTCTGTGTGGACCCATTCTCCTCTTTAAGTATCTGTGTGTGTATGTGCTTGTGCACACATACTGACTCACACACGTGTGCGCTCGGACTCACACACACACACACACGTGCGTGCATGCACACACACACAGACACACACACATGCGCGCATACACAGACACACAAACACACACATGTGTGCGAACACTCAGACTCAAACGCACACACACACCCAAAGGTTCTTGCTCTCTCTCTCACTGTGTTTCTATTTCACTCCCTTTATCTCTGTCAATCGCTCTCTCAGAGGCAGGAAGATTGACACTCAGCCTCCCCCCCCCCTCCTCCCACACACACACACACACAGGATGTCTTGTTGTTTACTGTTTACATCTCACAGTGGTCAGCCAACCTGGGAGGGCTCTGCCAGTGATCACAGGCATTACAGCTGTTTGTAAGGTAACTATGGTGTGTGTGTGTGTGTGTGTGTGTGTGTGTGTGTGTGTGTGTGTGTGTGTGTGTGTGTGTGTGTGTGTGTGTGTGTGTGTGTGTGTGTGTGTGTGTGCGTGTGTGTGCGTGTGTGTGTGTGCGTGTGTGTGTTTGGTTGGTGTATGTTTGCCTATCTTCAAAAAGATAATAAAATGGGAATGATAGCCAATACTGGGGTTTACTTGTGATATACTGGAAGGGGTATGTTTAATTGGCATTGTTATATTTATGTTATTGACTCTATTGTGCTGGCTTGTGTGTGATGTGGGGCCAATGCTCGAAAATGTGCAGTCTGGCAACAACTGTTATGAAAAGAACCGACCAGAAACAGAACAGAACAACTGTTGTGATTCTAGAGAACAGACCAAAAGGTGTTTCTAGGCGTGTGGTCCACAAAGAAGACTCGTTAGGTGGCCAAAAGGTCACTTGCTTTGTTTCAGGCAGGCCTGCACTCCATAGATGTAGACAGCTGACCATAACAGACCATTACACCACAAAAAAAGAAAAGAAAAGAAATACATTGTTTTCTTGATCCAGCTGATAGAAAATAAACAAACCAGAAACCTTTAGGTTTACATTTGGGCCAACTCTCTCAGATTACTGATAGGAATGAAATAAGCAATGCACAGCAACGCCAAAAGGGGGCGCGCCGGACAACATGATTTATCACTGATTGCTGCAGTTTACATCTGCCACCCAGCGACAGGTGGAGGTACTCCACTCACTTCTAAAACTGTAAAGCATCTTTTTTTTTTATTTTTTACAATGTGTTTATTGACTGTAAAGCATCTTCATTTCCTTCACCATTAACATACAGTCAATGCTTTATGTTGTATGTCAAGGGAGGGTTACGAACCCCCAACGGCCCGCCCTGCAGTCATAAGGTCGTTTTCAAGAAGACCCGAGTGAATATTGCAATATACTTGACGGCACACGACTGACTTACAATAACTGTTTATTAGCAATCCAACATGCGTTCATTAGTTTATCTTATTTCAAGATATACATAGTTAAAATAGTTTATACCCAGCATTAAGTAGAAGTCGCACCATGATAAGGTACATTTGTGTATAATCTAAACCAGACGTATAGCTCGGGTTTGGGTCTAAAGGGTGTCAGTGTGGTTAACTCTGTTATGTGATCCTTGGGTGTTTTTTCTGGGATGACTATTGTTGCCTCCTTTTGCCACTTTTATGACGCCATTCGTCCTTTCTGTCAGAATGCATGGACTAAATTGTCACGTCAGCCCAGATTGTACGCTCGTTCTGTCTTTGTAAACCACGCTTGCTTTTGTGTGGCCCTACCGGTATATGTAGATTAAAGGCTTAAAGTCTATTGGCCTACTGTTGCTTTAACCGCCACCCGCCACACGAAGAACCTGTCAATGAAATGAGCGAGGGTCACGTGACTACAATAGGAAGTGTCTTTGTACCAAAATATGACGGCGTGTTTTAAGAGTCTGACCGGCTGTTAGTGAGCGTTCACCCTGGACAGGTTTGAGTATTTTCCTTTTGTTTCAGAATTAACTTAATCGCTTTCCGTGGAACACGTTTGTAATATTGATTCGGTATGCCATATCATTTTTTTAAAAAAGCGAGGTATTATGGTGCATTGACGCTATGGGGCAACACGACCATTGTATCAGTAGTGATGGCCATGCAAATTACAACACCTGCTGTCAGCAGGCATCCCACCTGAGAGACCGGTTGGCCCAATATAGGCAGGTCTCTTTGTATTTGATTAAACTCCAGATAGGCATGCGCTTGTTTGTGGTGTTGATATATAAGTATTCATAGTATTATAACTTTTTATGTATACCTTGAATGGACTTATTTTTGTAATTATCGTCTCTTGTCACCCCTTCACATCTTATAAGTTGTCCTTGAACCTTGTTAAACTACAGTGAGAATGTGAATGTATTGAAAGAGAATGAAACCACATTCTTACGTTAATTTGCCATGCATGCTTAAAGAAGGGAAGTAGCTATCCAGTATCTCAGTGACTGTAGATTAATCGTGTCCCATTTATGTCTCAAAATCCTACCAATATCCTCAGTGTGAATGACATGATGTACCCTTTGTCTATGTTCACCTTGTTCAGGCTATGACTAATCTCAAAAGGAACCTTTGTTTAAAGTAACTTAATAAATGGGCCTAAACAAATAATCAAGTAAGCATGTTCCCGGATTTGGACCGTCCTTTGTGCCCTTTGCTGTTTGCTTTACCACAACGCAAACATGATTTGTGAAATAATGGTTTAACAGATGCTGCTACCAATATCAAAAGACCAAATCAAATTGAAGCATTCCTCCATATTAAATTATTTTCTAAGTATTAATGCTAGCAAAAATTATCATTAATATGAACTTGAATTGCAAGACCCTGCAAATATATGTGACCGGAATTACTACAAAAATCTAAACATAATCTTAATGGGGGTTATATAAGCACTGCGCTTATAGATCAAATGTGACAGAAAGATATCTTATCTATATGTTCTTTACACCTGTTGAAGTACAACAGGTGTTATCTGTCCTTATTATTTTACTGGACAGTTGGACAAACTTCATGGAGAAAAAAACAAAGGGTTGTTGTGTTGCAATCCATAGCTCTCCAGGTTGGACTTTCCCGGCAACTATCAACAGCAGCTTATCTTCCCCGAGTTGCTCTTGCATTAAGTGAATCCATCCCCAGCAGCAACGTGTAAACTGTACACGCCTCTTGTGTGTGGGTTAGCAGCAGTCAGTCAGCTTGTGAGTGTGCAACAGCACCACTTCGTCTTCCAAGCTTGGTGGGATTTTTGTGCAGAAAGCCGTAAGAAATCTGTTGCTGATTCCTTTTTATGCATTTGGTCTCGATGTCTTCGGCTCAGGATTGTTATCGCTGATATTATTTGCAAAGCTGTTTTAGCTGATGTTTGTGTTAAGCAGTACATAATTGATTGAACTTTAACACACTATTATTTAACATGTTGTAGTTCAAAGGGTTTAATTGTCATTTATTTTCATACATATTTGTGTTGTTGTGTTTCCAAACAATGTTGTTAACTTTGTGTCGGAGGCTTTTGCTTATTGGGAACCCAATCCTCCTTGTTTACTCACTCATTGCTCAATGACATTGGCTTTTATTGACTGTCTGCAGGAGCTACCATGTGGCCTGTTCTGAAGCTGCTCCTGCTACAAGCCATCTGCTCTGCCCAGAGAGGCGTCCTCACCGAGGGGAAGCAGACCCAGCAGGCAGGCCACGTGTCCGTGGTCATCGTGGGGGGCACGGGGGACCTGGCCAAGAAGTACCTGTGGCAGGGGTTCTTCCAGCTGTACACCACGCAGGCCGGCAGCGGACACACCTTCTCCTTCTACGGCGGCGGCCTGTCGCCAGACGACCAGGGCACGCCCGTACTCTTCGACATCCTGAAGCATGTGGCCTGTTCGCCGGACACGCCCGTGGAGCGCTGCGCCCTGCTCAAGGACCAGTTCCTGCACCTGACGCAGTACCGGCAGCTGAAGACCCCGGAGGACTACCGGGCGCTGGGCCGGCACATCCAGGAGACCCTGCAGGGGGAGGGCATGGTGGAGGCGGGCCGGCTGTTCTACCTCTCGGTGCCGGCGTTCGCCTATGCGGACATCGCCGACCAGGTGAACAGCAGCTGCCGGCCGGCCGGCGGGGCGTGGTTGCGGGTCGTCCTGGAGAAGCCGTTCGGTCATGATCTGAGCAGCGCCCAGACACTGGCCACTCAACTTGGGGGCTCCCTGAAGGACGGGGAGATGTACAGGATCGACCATTACCTGGGGAAGCAGGTGAGCATTAGGATGGAGTCCAAAGATGAAGCTCATGGAATTTGTTTGAATATATTTTTCATTATTATTATTATTATTTTTTTAAAGGTTGTTTCAAATATACTGCCGTTCAGAAAAGTCAACCAGAAGTTTTTGGATCCTATTTGGAACAGGCAACATATTGAGAGAGTGGAGATTGTACTCAAAGAGACCCTGGATGTAAAAGGTGACAAATCTACTTTTTGTGCATTAAAAGCGTAATTAATTCATCTTTGATATGATGACTTTTCTGATCTCCTCAAAAGAGAGCACATTGCTTTAGCGATACAAAGTCCTTTCACCAAAAAGGTGTATTTTATTCCATTTTTTTCTGTTTGTCTCCGAAGGTCGGATTCCTTTCTACGACCAGTACGGGGTGATCCGAGATGTGATGCAGAACCATCTCACTGAGATCATGACCTTGTTGACCATGAAGGTGCCCCAGATTCTCAGCAGCTCGGAGGAGGTCCTCCGCAACAAGCTCCAGATCTTCAGCCTCCTGCAGCCCGTGGGCATGAAACAGGCCGTGATTGGCCAGTACCAAGCCTATACGGCGGAGGTCCGAGAGGAGCTGAACAAGACCAGCGATCAGTTCAGTGTCACACCAACCTTTGCTGGTGAGTATCACAAAGTCACTCTCGATGATCGATTTGCTCAGACATTGAGATAAAAATCATTAGAGCAGGGGATGGTTTTTATTCGTTTTGAATGAAAATCATCAAAGCTGTAACAAGCAGAAGAGCAAGCGATGGGCGAACTGCAGTGGGACACTTCGGACAAGGAGGGGGTTGTTTGTTATATAAAAACTATGCAAGATATTTATCTAATGTCATCAGGGACCATTTGGTTTTACGAGGTCTGTGCCTGACCCACACACTTACAAATTGGCGAGTAATTGTTTGAAAATGAATAGCTTCTTTATGAGCATATTTGTAGATATAAAAGGCTTTTGGTTCATTCTCTCCTGCGGCGTTATGTTCAATGTTAAACCACTCTCTCTGGGTGTTTCATAGCGGTCTCTATTATATGCAGCTTGTGCTGTTGATGCTGTTGGTTGAGATTTGGTCATGGCACCATCTTGACCTCAATAGAAATGGGCCCCTATGAAGGCACTCATTTCATAGTATGAGACCATTGCAAGCACCATTTTGGTTGTCTATTTGCAATAAAATGAAAACCATCTGAAACAGTTCTATTCATGCTTTTTCAAAGATCAAAATCTGAGGGAGAATCCTAAAACATTTAGTAAATGTAAGCGTGACAACGCGAGCCTATGAAATAAGATGTCAAGAGATGTCCACCAAATTCATGTAGTTAAACATAAGTCAGTGTGGAACTGCATCGGTCAGGAAGAACCTATTTTATTTTTATTCTAGCATGGTTATTATGAATGCTGAGTTAATGCTTGGTGCTCAGCATTGACTGAAGCCCTCTGGTCTGTCCTCAGCGGTCATGGTGCACATTGATTCCGCGCAGTACGACGGCGTGCCCATCGTCCTGTCCTCGGGGAAGATGTTGGACGAGCGGGTGGCCTACGCACGGGTTCTCTTCAAGAATGACGTCTTTTGTGTGCAGAACCCCGACCACATCCACTGCAAGCCCAAGCAGATCATCTTCCACTTTGGACACGGCAGTCTGGAGCACCCGGCCGTCCTCGTCACCAAGAACCTCTTCAAGCCGGAGCTCGTCTCCGGGGAGTGGAGGGAGGTGACGGAGCATAAAGACACCACTGTCCTGGGCTTCCCCATCTCGGACTACTACGTGCAGGCTCCCAAGGTGCAGCGCGAGCCGTACACCGAGCTGATCGGCCACATACTAAGCGGGCGGAAGGACTGTTTCATCAGCGCCGAGAACCTCCTGGCCTCCTGGGGCCTGTGGACCCCGCTGCTCCACAGCCTGCGGGGTGCCTACCCCCGCATCTACCCGGGGGGCGAGGCCAACGGCAACCTGCTGGACCTGCGCCTGAGCGCCACGGAGCTCAGCTACGCCAGCGACTCGGTGGTCATCATCAGCCCCGAGACGATGGGCGGCACGGCGTCGGAGAGCTTCCAGGTGACGCAGGGGAAGTTCCGCGGCGACGACATGGTGTCGGCCTGGGGGGAGGAGCTCATCGCGCGGCTGGCCACGGACCTGCAGGCGGCGGCGGAGGCGGCAGTGAGCGAGGGCGGGCCCTTCCACCTGGCGCTCTCGGGCGGCTCTAGCCCCCTGGCGCTCTTCGAGCGGCTGGCCCAGCACCACCTCAGCTTCCCCTGGAGGGAGACCCACGTGTGGATGGTGGACGAGCGGTGCATGTCTCTCCGGGAGCCCGAGTCCAACTTCCACAGCCTGCACGAGCATCTGCTGCAGCACATCCGGATCCCGTACTACAACATCCACCCCATGCCGGTGATGCTGCGCCAGCGGCTGTGCGTGGAGGAGGACGGCGGAGCGCTGCTCTACGAAAAGGAGATCGCCCACGCCGTCAACGGCTCGGCCTTCCACTTTGTACTGCTGGGCGTGGGGCTGGACGGCCACACGGCCTCCCTGTTCCCCGGGGAGAAGGCCCATGAGAGGCACGGGGACAGCCTGGTGGCGCTGACGGAGAGCCCCGTCAAGCCCCACCAGCGCATGAGCCTCACGCTCAAGGCCATCAACAAGGCCCAGAGGGTGGGCCTGCTGGTGATCGGCAAGCTGAAGCACGAGCTGCTGACCCAGCTGAGCCGGGTGAAGAACAAGCCCAACAAGTGGCCCATCACCGGGGTGCACCCAGCCAACGGCAAGCTGGTCTGGTACCTTGACTATGATGCACTGTTAGGGTAAAGGGATAACCGCGTCTGTTTACTCCTTTTTTAACCTTGGGCTGGCTTTTGACCTATAATGTTTAGAGTAAAACTACAATTTGACCTGCCCCAAAATATTTTTTTCTGCCCCGAATGATCCCCAAACCACTATTTTTGGTCCAAAAATAGCTAATAAATGACTGCTCTTAACAGCTTAGATTAGCAGTTTAGCTTTATTAGGCAAATTAAGTTGACATGCATAGCCATTTATATATTTTTTAGAGCTATCCAATATGCACGGGTGTGTGCAAACATCCAACCTTTCTTTGAACTTGGTGTTGTAATTTGTATTGAGAAACTTTGATACAATACCCATTTGCTTGAGTCTGGATCAGATGCCTGATACAGCGAAGGGTTAAGGAATACTCAAACATTGTTTATTTCATCCTATTTTGATTAATTCGATTTTCCAGGTTTCTATGGTTTGTATGATTTACAATTTATGAAAATGATTACAGGGTTAGGGGTCAGGGTCTACAGGGTTTAAAATATGTAGCAGTCTGACAAAATCTATAGATTTATACTACTAATTGTGTGTGTGAGAAATGTCTTTAAATTTTAAATCTCAGGTGAGTAAAATCTACTAAGCTGCATTGTAGAATTATATTTTTATATTGTTGGGTCTCTTCTAATAGTGGTTTTAAAGCACACTGCCTAGGTGTGTTTTATCCCAATTTTCTTTGAGATTTGACTTGCATTAAAACATTACTATTAAATATAGTAAAGATTTAGTGTAAATTCTATGTAGCCATAGTTCATTGATATGCCTTTGAAGGAATCCAGCTTTAGATTTTTATCATTAGCCTTGATCCTTATCCTAGTCATACGGATGGATCAAAAGCCAAATGTTGAATGAATCCTTTTAGCATTGAGCGTGTTGAACTAAACAACACCCATTGAAAAGGTCAACCAAAAGAGTTTATATTTGGCATCGTTTCAGACCGAAGCTTAGAATGTGTAGGGAGGGGGTCGAAAGCAGTCCGTCGACAACCAGTTTTAGACAGGTATTTTTCCATGACATGTATTGCCGCCAGTGAAATGTCGGATGCAAATATGAAGCTAAAAGGAGTTACAGCCACATATTATCAAGTTAATATTTGTTTATGCATCCTGTTGCAGTTGGATGAGGAAAGTTTGCTTACGGGTTAACAAAAAATGAAAGTCTGATGAGAAGAAAGTCTTGGTAAGAAGAAAAATTAGGATATTCTTAATGAGAAATGGCCTTGCTAAAATAATCAATATTTATATTTGAGAAAATAATTTATTTTGAGTGCCTTAATAGGCACTCTTCTATTGAGTTCAAGATGGTGGCATGACCAAAATGCCCAAATCACAAGCAAAAGTACACAATACCCGAGAAAGCTGTTAGTTAATGTACTGTTAAATAATTAAATTGTAAGCCATGCAGTGGATGAATGAAACAATTCCTCTTTACACAACTTGTGTGTACTTGACTATCAATGAAACAGAATCAATAAAACTAAACCTTCAAAGTCACAGTGTCTGGTGCGCTCTTCACATAACCAAAATGTGCAAGACAGAAATGTAAAATTCCTTATGTTACTTTTCCTTTCAAGTCCCCCGTGTAGTTTCAGGTTCCATGTTGGAGTGGGCATGGAAACGCCATGAAACATTAATGCAGGGGGTTGGGTGTCAACCTGGGACAGCTGGAATGGTTTATTGCTCTGTGGGCCCTTCTGCTCACTGAGCCACAGGAAGGCTTTTCATTATCCACATTCCCCCCTTCACCGCGAAAAAGGCTGTTGAGATACACACATACGGTTAATTATCTTGTTTAAATGTGTGTGCGCCAATATGTTTGTGTTAAATGTATCACCAATGAATTCAGCTTACTGGTACTGGTAACGCAGGCCACCGTTAGTGTGAGGGATAGATAGTATAACTCTGGGGTTGTGTTCGCCTGCGGGTTTGTTTAAAAGATTAATTCACTGGTGGTTTCTCATTGCATGTTCAAATGAGGTAACATTATACACATTTGTGCTTACATCTAGAGAAAATGGTAGGGTGTTTTAATAACATCGACTGGCTTGGCTTACACAGGAGGTGGCTGTCAGCGTCAGGATGGTGGTACACAACCCTTGGCCAAAGGAAAGCAGGCCGAAGACATGGTAGGCAGCCCTGAAGCTCATGGGAACTGGCTCTAGCACGGTAAGCAACACTGAAAAACCTGTTTGGACAATTTCATACGGGTCAAGAGTCAAGCTGTTGTTTATACATTTGGTATCTGTACAATTGCATACTGCTTTTTGAAATGTACCTGACGCAATAATAGACATGGCCAGGAAAGCCGAGAGATTGTTCAGAAGAGGCTGCTGGCAGTACCTGGAGGATTTGGGCCTGAGGTTAAAACAGAACATTGACTAAGTCCAACAAATACATCAAGACATATTGTATTTTGTCCAATTGTATCTAATCTTTGGTTTTACCTTCCCATCACATAGAACTGGGGGACCAAAACAAATGCCAAGACAATTGCATTGACTGTTTGACTGCAAATAAAATATTCAGAACAAGTAAGATATGTACAAAAATGCAAACAGATATGGACAATAGTCTATAATATATATATACAATAATAAAGTGGATTACATTCACATGACCTCAGCTATTGTAAAAACATCCACCACACCAACACTTACAATTTCAGTCTTTCATTGCTGGGTATCCGTCTGCTAGTATAATGCATAAGGTAGACGAGCATGTAATGAAACATCTTGAAGCCATTAACGTACCCACAATGCCTAGAGAGGACACCTACTGACTACCCTGAAAGAATGAAGAGAAAAAATTGTTTTTCACACTCAAAGTGACAACCCATAAGAGCACCATATTTCCTGCCACAAATGCACCCCCAAAATGTTAA
This sequence comes from Pollachius pollachius, assembly GCF_949987615.1. Taxonomy (NCBI): domain Eukaryota; kingdom Metazoa; phylum Chordata; class Actinopteri; order Gadiformes; family Gadidae; genus Pollachius; species Pollachius pollachius. Next base: position 15,392,738 of record NC_136945.1, on the reverse strand, counting down.
CTTTCTACATTGTAGTACATTTAAGAGTAACATACATAATTCTAAAAACAAAATACTACGTTATGTATATGGCACATTTCACACATAAAGGCTACATAGGCAGTGTGCTTCACAAAAAAGAAAAGATCATGAAAACAAAAGTATAACATTAAGTAAATAAGATAAGGAAATTGACAGCGTTTAAACCTAGAATGTATGCATTGCTGATTAGCAATGTAGTTTATAAGTTGCCAAAGCAAGTTAAACATTTTCATTTGAACGATTATATGATCAAATGTAAAAACAATACTAACACGCATATTACCAGAATCTGATACTCCAACCACTAGTAAGTGCTACAATTATTGTACACCAAAAAGGGGAGGAAAGCGGAACCGGTAGTGTTTGACGCTGGGTACTTTGTTTTTTGCCGCGAAATTAACCTTTCTCCGACTGAAAGTTACTGAGATGCACTGAATAGTTTAACTTTCTCCCACCTTCAAAATACAAGTCGACCTACCTGACACGTTTAGTCTTCAGCGATACATTTGGTCCGTTCAAACTTCACGCAAGAATGGCCAACGAAGATGACACAAATCAGGTAAAAACATGGAGGCTAACGGCAATTTATATACTATAACGTTACAGCGAGGTAACATGAATGAAATGACACTGGAAAACGACAATGAACGGCCTTCCTTTTTACCCATTCAGAGGCTACGGGCGGCTGTACACTACACGACGGGACGAATGTGTCTAGACATTGGAAGAAGTCAGGGCAGGGAGTTCAGTGCACAAGCGATAGCAGCCATAGCCGAAACAACATTCAGACAGTGTGGTCTGTTCATTTTTATTTGACCACGTCATTTAAAATTACAGTTTAATGGTGAATTCAACTTAACACATGTCAAACTATATGTCTGTTGTGCACAAATGCCTTATATTTGGATATTTCATTTTCAGATGTATTTGCCAAAGACTTGGAAGCCTTTGCCAGGTAATACCCAATCATGCCCCTGATCACAGTGTAGGCATTTTGAACTGACATATTTCGACGAAGTGTATAAAACTTCCAAGTTACCAATCTAGAATATTGTATTAATTTGTGGGTGGTAGTGGTTGCCACACACAACAGAATCCTATTGGAATTCCAACACAGTGCTTGCATTTAAAGGGCCCCTATGTATCATCAAGTGTGATTGTGATTAGCAAATAAAAGCAGTTACTTCCAGGCTAACATCTTACCCAGTCTTCTCTATCCATCTTACATATAGCCAAGGCAGACAATCGCACCCATCTCACCAGGTCATATTTTGAAACTGCTCCCATGGGGTCCCTTTTAACTGTTAAATTTAATATTGATTTTTTTTCTGGAATTGGAGGCATGCCAAGAGAAGCACCGTGACGTCAGACGATGTAAAGCTCTTGGCTCGAAGAAGCACGGCACTGGCGAGTACTTTCAATGATATCCACACATTCAAAACAACATTTTGAACTATTACATATAGCTTGCAACTAATGTGCAGCCAAAGCAAGCAGTGACATCTTATACTGTCACTCGTATATTTTAATGAAACTCAATATTACTGGCCGGATGAGGGGAACATCCATGATTATACAATAAGGTAAGTGGCAAGTAATTTACAGTAGACTGCTTTTTTTTTATTTTTTTTTTTACATTTGTCGTTTATTTGTTCCAGGCCAAATTCATACAAAGGAAGAATGAGTTATTGATGAAGGAGCCAAAACATTTGAGGAAAAGCACTGGGAAGGATAACAAGGACCAAGACAGCAATGCTGCACCAGATCTCTAAATATTTAAACACATGCCAAGCAATGGCAAACCCTCTGCTCGCTACCAACACTTCTGCCCATTTCAAAACCATTAACTTAGCTTTGTAAGATTGTATGTTGTAATAAATTGATTTTTGTATTCAATTGTCCATATCTGTATGGCTTAGGGTGCGTGGCTCATGATACTTACCTTATATCGCCATGGCCACTTTCTAAATGTCAATTCTAACATTACTACACAACCTACCGTGTATGCTTGGTAACAAAGTTGAAACTATCAAAAGCAGCAAAAAGGCAGGTAAGACCCCACATCATGTCTCAGAAGGCCACACAATGAAAGTGTAGAAACTTCCATCTTCGTCCCTCAGAACACAATCCAGTCAGGGTTCAGACGGAGACCTCGACCAGCAGAGCCCAAGGTCCCTAGATATGCGAATCCAATTAGTTTGTTATGGACGAAACCACCCGACACAAGTCATAGCAACTATCTATTCAAATGAACTTTATTGAGTACTCCCTTCATTTGACATGTATTAAAACTCAAACATCAAGAGGTCGGGGACCATTGAAACACACCACACAACGCTCTCACAACCAACACTCGTGTCCCCCAGCGTCTTCAGCAGATGCCATCCACATCAAATTCACACTTACAAAATCAGTTCAACATGAAAAGCACACACCATACAGCATCCAAATCAGAGTATATAAACAAGACAAATCACAACATTCCACTACAGTTTGATACTAGGCCTGTACTTTATGTACTAAAAGGATAGGGGGAAAGATTGCAAAGATAAAAAAAATCTTGAAGTACTATTTAAAGGAAGTCCATGTTAAGGGAGGGGTTTCGCTTGTAGAATCTGCAGTCTCCATACACACACTCAGAAAGCAGTCACATAGGGCTCTTTCACTGCACAGCCAGTCCTTTTCACTCTTCTCTCCGCTCGCGCACTCATCGCTTCACTCTTCGCCACAAGCCATCCCCAATCGCACTCATCAGTTCTTAGAAAAATGTCAGTTGCGCAGTTCTTTCCATTTTAAAAGTGGATAAAAATGAAAACACCCACCGTCTCTCAGAACATGCGGAGTGAAGCCGTTGTTTGATGGCATAGCATGTACAGGTGGGAGGAGGGTGAGTGATACTGAGATCAGCCCAAGAATGCTGCCAAAGAGGAGCTTCCTCCCAGGAAAATGGAATAGAGGTGAACTGCAGAAGAAATTTTAGTGAAGGCTTTTCCAATACAACCATACTGCAAATAAAGTTGCACTTAAAACAATTGCATTTCAACCAGATTCTTTCCAATGCAAGATTGCATTCAAAGATGACAGAGCTAGGTGAATGGTGAGTCACAAATGCTACCCCATGCATTTTCCAAACGGATCATATCACATTTCACAATGCATGCATTAGAGAATCCAGTTGAAATTGTAATACAAATAAACAAAGACAATAAAAATAGCACTTAAGTCTTACATCCTGGGAAACAGGTCACTTTCACAATTTCTAAATTAAAATATTTTGCGTACAAAACATATTTCAAAGTGTTTTTTTCTGAGACGCCGACACCAGAAATGATTTTGGGCTTAGAAACCCTCATCTTTCTCACAATACTTACCATACAACATCAATTTACATACCCCAACCAGAAGACTTGGATTCCATACCGGACCCAAATCCTGTGCTAAAGCCACTACCACTGGTGGTTGAGTTTGACCCGGTGCCCCAGCCAAGGCTGGCTGAGCTAGTGCCATAATTGCTGTTCCCTGTACTAAAGGTCTGACTCTGGTCCCGGCTGGAGGCTGTACCAGTGGAGGTGCTGCCTGTGGTTGAGGTCTGCCCTTGTTGGCTAGCTAGCATGCCCATCATTCCCCAGCTACTCTGCAGGGCAGCCTGTGCTGCGGCCATCATGGCTGGACTTAAGCTAAAGGAACCAAAATTGGCTAGATTGCTATTCGTGCTGCTGCCGCCCAACCCACTACGACTGCTCCCAAAGCTCTGAGCTCCAAAACCATTCCCAAAACGGCCTGCGCGGTCGTTCATCCTATTGCCGTGTTTGGGCTCAGCATTTGAAATATGTACGCTGACCCCTTTAACAATAAGGTCCTCTCCGCAAAGAGAGGCGGCAACCTGCAAAAGAGACAAAGACATGAGTGGTTCATCCTTGCAGTAACAGATCAATACAGTGTTGCCAGTCATGACATAAGGGACTATACCTGATCATCTGCAAAGGTGACGAATGCAAAAGCACGGAAGGGCTTTGGGATGAAGACATCAGTCACTTCACCATACTGCATGAAGAACTGCCGGAGGTCGTCGGTGGTCATGTCCTCTGTGCATCGACCAACAAACACCTTACGGCATCTCATGGGCTCATCAGGGCCTTGCTGCAAATACAAGGAACCAAAACAGACACGTAAACACAAGGAAAGTAAAAAACAACAACAACAACTTGAAGTTAATCTACATCAAGTGTTTTTGGTGATATTATAATGTCAAAGAGAAGCACCCAACAAAATAAGAAAGTACATTTGTTTTTTTCTTACCTTTGAGTTTGGGAGTTTGCAGTCACACCATCTCCCATCAATCATGTGTCGCTGTGCGACGACCTTATCTTGGACTTCATATTCTGTGAATCTCACAAAGCCAAAACCTTTGGAGTTCCCTGTCTTTGCGTCACGTTTTACCTGAAAAGAAATGCGTATTTAGATACTTGCGCTTACATTAAAATAATATACCGAAGGACAACACGCATATAGTCAAATGTATTCACTATTCATACCTGGACCATGATTACTTCTCCAAAAGTACCGAAGTAGTCCTTCAGGTCCTGTTCGGATGTTTTCCATGGCAAGCCGAGAACAATCAAGTCCGATGTCTTCATGTCCCCTCGCTTCATCTTCACGGCGGACGAAGCATCGATTTCCTCCATCTTTCTTTTGTTATCTGCAAAACGACACAATTGTGTGAGTGATTAGACCTGGCGTTGTAGCGAAGGACGCCTCATGTCGTTGCTATCACGCATTACAAAACGTAATTGTCTGCAACAGTTATTTCAATGCAATAAAAGGAACACATCCAGCCTAGAAGAACATTGAGTGTCGTTGCAATCTTGTATGTCGACGTACCTTTGGGGTAGTTGACCACATAGACCAGGTTTCCCCATCCAGTCTCCGGTGCGTGGAGGATCCCCTCCACCAGGCGGACGCCTCGCATGCACTGGGACACCGGGCTGCGGAACCGGAGGCCGCAGGCCCCAGGAAATTGAGCCGACACAGTTGAGAGCAAAACGGTACCGTCGTCCTCAGATGGGATCTCCATGGGTTCCTCATTCTCCTCTTCGGCTACACGAATGTAAACTTCCGCCATTTTACGGGAATTCTTTTTTGTTTACACCAAAAATATTCCTTCACCTGACCACGCTTGTTAGCCAATAAACGTAGCAAGGCCCAAAGCCTCCGGTTTTTTTTTCCGTTAAAGATTGAGTGGCAAAAAAATTAATTGCCTCAAAAATTGGTGTTTAGAGTCAAACTTGATTATCTTTCTAAATTGTACATAAATACTAGCTGATCTTTGACTTATTTGTATGCTGGTCGCAACAACCCCGGTCCAGTTTCCTTTGTTCGACGGACGCGACGTCGTCAACAGACGTGAGGCTCACGCGTTTAAGATGAATGGAGCCCAGTAACGTCTCCTGTTACGCCGAAACTATTATTGAGATTAAACACTACGAATGCAATATACTGTTGGCATTTACTTACGAAATAGACGTAAACGCAATGTTTTCCGACTTGATAATAAAAGCAGCACTACAAATGCTCAAAATGGCATGCCGCACGTTGACTATGGAAGGAAATACGTCATTATTCTGGACGGTCTCACTTCGGACGGGTTGGGGGGGGGGGTGTAATATGTTGCCGCTAATCTAGGCAGTGTTTGTTACATAATTTAATAAAATAATGTTTAATCTCTTTTATATATAAAGTATATTTACCGTAACGCTAAATATTTTTGATAATACGTGCAATTAAATGATCTTTATGCACGCATGGAGCATATTTAATACCGACTGTTATGCATCCCCGGTGGTAGAACCCGACAGATGGAAGATGGTGGAATGACTTCTCAGAAGGCGGAGCTAAGAATTGAATTACTGGCCATAACTGTGTAGTAAACATTAATCTATTTTCCACAACAACGTAACAACATACAATTGTCTAAACGACAGTTACGCCCCTTCAAAGCCATATAGAATAACTGGATATATGTCTTATTAGCAATGCTACGTCAATTATTAAAGGCATTATATGTCACATTTCCGCAATAAAATACCTAAAACCGACGTCACCCATGTTATCTATTTTGTCGGGTTGTTTATTAACAATAACGCAATTTCTCCAATTTCAACCATGTTCGAACCCAATGAAATCCTAAATTTTACTGCGTAGTTATGTTACATCAGTCGCATGTCAAGGCGTCATATGCCCCTATCTTCCGGGGATACAGTAGCCTTGTACTGACGTAATTGATTCATATATTTCATTGGCAATCTAGCTTTATACGATGTACTACTTTAACTGGTTCAGGCCATCCACGATGCAGTGTTTCTCACATGCCCAATATATTTTTACCTTTACCTCAGTGTCACCAACCCGTCCGCTACAGTAGTTACTTCTAAAATCGAATTGTGAAAAACTGCAATGTCTACGGTAGTTATATAGTTACAACGTTCAACTTGCTTATAAAGTAATGCATAGTAGCTTATTATTGTTATGACAATAATTGGCTATTATGATAAGAACATGTGCGGCGGAGGGATAAATACGATGACTGCAGAAGAGTGCTGTAGCGGGTCTAACATTTCCGCGGTTGTAGAAGCAGGGGCGGGTTTAGGTGGTTATTGGCTCGTAGAATACTATTTGTGTGAGGCCCCCTTTCTGATCACGCAGAAGAACGTGATTTAGTGCCATGTGTAAAACCGTGCTAGGCATTTGACATGGCCTACACGCACACCCTCTGAGCGCACTGTCCTATACACTCTCACACACACACACAGACCATTACCATAGCTTTAAATGGACAGACAGGTGATCCGGTCTGTTTTGGCCCATCATTGATTTCAGTCTGTTTAACTGGAGCAAAACGTCAAAAACACCAGCTTTTCACCTGCGAATGTTCCAAGGATTTTGTTTTGATTGAGACCCATAGCGGCAGAAATTACATACATCATACCTTTAAGGTGACTAGCCTATCTTAAGACTTTATTTAGGCTGTAAAACATATCAGATGCCTTTGCTCAGAACTAGAGTATCAGAGTAAATATTGACTCTGACTTGATTCATTTAAGCCACCTTTACATCACTGATTCATCACTGACATCTCAAACAGCTTTTTATTACATGTTCAATAACAGTACAATTTAGTACAGTATCTATCTTGCATCCAGCTCACCGTGGAACACCAACAGACTGAAATAAAATACAAAAGTGAAAAGGTACATAAGGGTGCAGAGCTCTATCTCATTCATGAAAAGAGAAAAGGGAATCCATCTCAGTTGAATTGCATCTTCACTTGTGGCCACAGATACATTACATATATTGTACATAGCAGTAAAAAGAAAAATGAACATGTCACAACTTTAACAAAAGTGCTTCTGTATACAGTGAAATGTTCTTTCCAATGGTTACCGACTTAAGACTGAGGGGAAAAAAATGAGTTCAAAGAAAGTTCAATATGGACAGGTGTGTTAGGATGTTTTTGTTCCATTGAGTGTGGACAATTCAAGGAGAGGAAGTACTGGTGAAAAGGTAAAAATTCTCAATGATTGTTTTATTTAAAAAAAAATGGCATCATTAGAACTGGTAGCATAATTTACACTAAGTATGCAATCAATATTAAATCCTTTCTCAATTCTAGTTCACTCTGGTGCATAGCATTACCAGTATTTGTAAATGTTTGTAGAGTTGCGCCAAAATGGCTGCGGTCAAGATAAAACAAAGTCAATTACTCACCGCTGAGAACGGCAGATCTAGGATCTTTGCACCATTGAAAGCAAGTCTACAGCATGCACATCTAAATTAACTCATGGCAGATAAAATCAGAATGTTTTAACTTAAAAACTTTAGACCACTATTTTCAGACATTGCTTTATACATTTCATACAGAGTTGCAACTGCAGTCCCGAGCAAAGGAAGTGTATTTATTCAGGCGAGGTGTTTCACTCAAAGTGGATACTATATTAACACAACCTGCCCCCCCCCCCCCCCCCCCAAAAAGCCCTCACACCCAACCCATCCATAACAAAACCAGCCATGCCCAAACTTGCTACCCCATTTCTTCCCACCCAAAGTCAAAAAGGCATGTACAAGAATTAAGGGGATTAACTGGACTGTTACTAATATCTCCTTTTGTACTGGAATGAGCATTCATCACAACTTATAGCATGTGCTTGGTTAGTTAACATAGTATTAGTTGAGAGGCAAAGCTTTATGTGCAAAAAGCTGTGATGAAACAAAAACAGCTAGTATATAAATACATCATGGACATTTTGACAGCTGCTTGTGTAAATCTGATCAAGCATTTGCTTCTGCGCGTTTTCCTCTCATCTTTCTTACGTGATTAAACTAGATTAGAAAGATAAGCTTTAATTTCAGACATATCTAAACCACCAAGGAAAATATGACAAAAAGAAAGCCATCAAGAACCAACCATCAGAAAATAATTCTTAAAAACAAAAAAGTTAAATAATTTGTACAATTACACTCCATTTGCTTTCAAGACACCTACATTTGCATGGGATGATAGTGTTGTTTTCTTTCAAGGGAACATAAACGGTCCAAGAAGGAATGCACAAGTTTCTGATTTGATACAACAGGAGATCCTGTTTTTTTTTTCTTTTTTAGCTAAGTGATAAACAATTGTGCTCTTCTTTGTGTAGGAAAGGCCTTGGTTTCCCTTAGTTTTCGCGGTGCCCAAGTCAGTTTAAACAGTGTTGAAGAAGATGCTGTGAAATATAACATTCTGTTGTAATGGTCTTCCAGTCAACTTTGGAGTAAAATAACATCTGCAGAAAAAAAGGTTGGGACAGAACATGAAAACTGCTTCTTAATTCTAGAAATCTATCCGGCCACTTGTCAAAGCATATAGTTGCCTAAGCAAATGTACACTTATTGAATCTAATTCCAATTAAATTGATTGATTAGAGTCATCGTTCAATAATTTGAAGGGGCCACAGTTATTCAAGTTATATTCAACAATTTACAAGTTGAAGTTAAAAAGATTAATTTATTTTATGTCCTTTAATGATGACTTAATCAAGGAGGCTTAAGTGAAAATCCAAACACAAAAAGATATACACGTTCTTCAGTTTTAATCAACTATTTACAACCATAAGAAACTCTTAATTGCCAATTTTCCAATTGAATTGAAAAATAGGGAATTAGAAACATTCTGTCCCATTCAGCAATAGATTGGTTTCTGATAAGGCATATTTTGCTGATTGTTACTAATGGACCTATAAACACATTTAATGACATTAGAAAGGATTGTGGCTGGTAAAAAAAAGGAAAAAAAAAAGCACCTTCAGATTTCAATTCCAGATCTTCAGAAAACTGTCCCAGGATCCTGTTGCAACTGCCATGCCATCATCAGTAACTCCCAGGCAGCTCACACGGTTGTCATGTCCAGCCAAGACCCCTTAAGCGAGATAAATGCATTTTAGTTAACATTGAAAATACTATGTACTAACTTGACTGGTAGTGAGGACTTTCTGTGTCTTGTATACAGATCCAAGGCATAGAAACAGGAATAAAACTGAACGGCAAGGACTTTGCTGAAATAACTAACCTGCTCGGTCTGCCTTTAGTGTGTCCCACACATTACAGTTGAAGTCATCATATCCGGCCAGTAGGAGTCGGCCACTCTTGGAGAATGCAACAGAGGTGATGCCACAGATGATATTGTCATGAGAATAGATCATCAGTTCCTGATCAGCACGCAGATCAAAGAGTCTGCAGGTAGCATCATCAGAGCCTGTGGCAAACGCATTGCCATTGGGGAAGAACTGCAAACAACAAAAAGGTTGGATATTTATTAACATTGCAAACATTTTCTTAAAATGTGTGAAAAATTAATTAATTAAGCAGTATATTCAAAAAATTACTTACACAGATGGCATTAATGTCAGACTCATGGCCTGTAAATGTCTGTCTACACATGCCCTCTCGGACATCCCAGAGCTTAGCAGATGCATCGCATGCACCAGAGACAAATAATCTGGTGTCAGGAGCCAAAGACAGGCTCATAACGTCGCCTGTATGTCCAGCAAACGTGGTTGTCTGCTGGCCAGTCTCAATGTCCCAAAGAGCACTGTAATAAATAGGTTTATAGTTGATTAGATGAAAATTAAGTTTGAATGCAAACATTGCAAGGAATATTTTGTGTATAAAACGTACCAGGTTGTATCTCCAGAGCTTGTAACAATCTGGTTGTCATCAAGGAAACGGCAGCAGGAAAGGTAACCTGGTATTTACAAAAATGAGTGTTAGTAAGAGGAGGTAAAGTCCACCGTTATATATATATATATATATATATATATATATAGCTAATTGGCACGTAACCTTAACCTGAAATTCAATTGAAACCACACACATGCAGAGATACCATTCCGTATGCCTTACCTGTGTGCCCAGCCAGCTCACGACTGACACGCACGTTTCCCTCACGAGTTTTCAGGTTGTAAATGGAGCAGATGTTATCTAAACCACCACAGGCTACGTAATTTCCTGATGGGGCGTATGCACAAGTCATGACCCAAGAAGAGCGAAGAGGAATGGCATGAACCTAAAAGAGGAGAGGAGAAGGAAAACATACAAGTACATTTAACCCTGCATTTAGTGGCTAAAAGTGATTTTCTAAACCTTATTTGACATTGACACTGGACGAAAAACCATGGCAGCCTTGTGTGTATACCAACACATCCATCAAAATTGACACTTCTTTATAGCAATTTGATAAAGCAAAATGTCAATCACCAATTCATTAACAATTAGCAACTTTGATCTAATTCGACAACAAACTTTTGACATGGTTCTTATTTACTGTATTATATGCACAGCGACATATTTGCCTTAGAAAGGAAAACTGAGTCAACATCAAGATTCTTCAATAAACAATCTCAACACATTCAATATTTTACCATTGCAATTCTTGCCAGACAACCTGAGATAAGTGCTTCTGTCCATAAGAGCTGTGTTACTTTCTCTGATATATTGTTTTTGTTAAAGACTGGTTTCAATCATGTTCCATTGCTCTATAGATACAGCAGGAATACAATTGGCAATCCCCTTTGTTTGACTTACTTTGTTTGTTGTATAGCTGTCCCAAATTATAAGTTTTCCATCTTGGGAGGCACTGACCAAAAGCCTGTAATAAAGAGAAGGGAAGGAAAATAAAGATTTGTTGATTATTTATTGCAAATAACCAGACAAAACTATTGTTATTCCAAGCCAAGTGTTAACCCTTAAAAACCAACCCATACGCAAACAGGTTTTTGAGAAAAGATTAAATGTAAAAATATTAGTTTGGATTTCCAGAATCATCCCTTAAATAATCATCAGCTTAAATAAAAATAAGGTCATGTTTTGGATTGTCAGAATGCAAAACACAGCAGTCTGCAGTCTGGGATACAAAATGTCTCTGCATACCTGGAATCTGTTCCCCAATGCATGGCATAGATTTTAGCCAGGTGTCCCCTTAGCGTTCTTCTTGTACGCATTTGAATTCGACCAACAGGATCAATATTGGCCGTGATCTAAAGAGAAGATGTATTGGATTTGCTGTGTTAGTCCAGATAGAGTTACGGTCACAGAGAGGAGACAGGCAAGTTAATCTAATTACTCTGTTACCTGTGATAGTGTAGCATCTGCACATGCTTTCCTGGCATCCTGAAAGGAAAATAGAAAGTGCAGTGTTAAGACTTGAGGTGTATCAAGGAACGGATACATTCTCTTCAGAGTTTCCATGTCTTCCATTTGGCCGGCAGACAGTTAAGCAGAATTCTACTCACTCGGATCTGATTTTTGAGCTGCTCCGCCTCTTGGCGCAACTGGTCCAGTTCACTCATTTTCAGCGCGTGTGATTACCTTACTCCAGCTGCTGGAACACTTGGTGACCTGTGAAGGGAATACAGACCGAAATTACTTTTTTAAATAAGGAAGGGAAATGTTAAATACAGAACAGAGTCCGGCGTGTAAGAGCTTTAATCAAACCTGTGCCTTAATCACATTTCTAGGCTAACCTATATTCCAATCAATGACAGCTTCTAAGGAGTCTGCATTAGTTGGCTCCTGATGAAACCGAAATAGCCTCACACCTTGTCGTTGACATAATCCCTGCACACTATTTAGCCAGACAAATCCTAGGCTTACGCTTGACTCACCAGCAATCAGAACACCATTAATTATCCTGTTGCCTTCAATCCTTGTGGTTCACAATCTATCCCAGAGGTGAAATCGTTGAACAATCATTTGTACTTGGGTCCCAAAAATGAACCAAACAAGAGTCTCAAATGGTTAGGTTGATTGGGTCACTTATCGTTATATCATCAGAATTAGAAGTCAATTCTAAGAAATGGACAATCTGTAGAACCTTACTCCACCTTGTGTCACCTCAAAAACATGCTTTACGTACGAATAACCCATTGCCAATATCAGATTATGAATTATAAAGTGTATTGTGCGCCACTGAAATTACGTAACGTGTAGCACTGAAATCAGTATAACTGCAGATGTTCAGGAAAATCCTGATGTGGCCTTTTCTTTCCGCCTTTTAGAATATTCTCTAATAACAGACAAATACTTGCAGTTAAGACAGATTCTGCCTCATCACTTCTCCTTTTCCAAGCGCCTGATCAGTGTCAGCTGACTGCTGCCCAATGAACAATGGGTTGTGGCAAACATCCCTAGAGATGTGGCTTACTGAAAGCTCTCCTAATGGTAGTTGGTGCCTCCTTTTCCCCAAAGACTTGAGTGGTTCCTACGCACCATCTAATTGGTGAATGTATTCCTGTGTAAATACAAATGGATGTGGTTTGTTTTTTCTGGTGGACCTGGTTTTTATGTACAGGCTGATTCTATTATACACATACAGTGTCCCATTTCAACATATACAATGTCAAGAGCCTACAATCATGATGGACATGACTGATCAAACACCTAACCTTAAACAACAATATAGGCCTACGACAGGTTTCACTAGAGTCCGGTGGCTACAGCAAGATAAACTTGTCCCGATAAAGCCATGTTTCACAGGTCTAAAGCTGGATGATGAAAAATACTATAACCAGTACTATCACAGCACAAGTACATAATCCTAAAAGCTACATGCTTAATCCCATCTCTCTACTACCGACATGACAGCAGATGGGAAAGCCAGTCAGAAATATGATTTTCCTCTTAAGGTCTTCATAAAAAGTGTGAGGATTAAATATATACATTTGAAACATGCTCAATGTAACTGCCTGGAGTAACAGCCCACATATTTTTATTTTGCTTGTTTGAATCTCTAATTTCTAAGTACAGTTAAAATCAAACACCATTTGTGCATTAAGCATATACACCATTTGCGCATAATGAAGACAAGTGAGTTGACTATATCTGCGATCATATTAGTATCTGCCACTACATTAACACAAATGTTTAACATAATTGTAACAGTTTAGTATGCTATGAAGCAAGGCTATGATGAACATTATACACGTTTGCTTTGTATTTGCAGTGCACGGACAATAACACGTCGTTCTCGCAGTGTACACAGCACTATTTGCATGTAGCGTTGACACTTTGCATAGTTTTTGAATGCTTGATATAATACCGTACGGCGGCTGTCACTTTCCGTTTGCTATTCAAGTAGGATTGAAAGGTTTGCCAAAGAAAACGCATAGCACCCATTGTGACCCTTGGTTTAGTGGATAAAGTTATACAGATACATACATTTAACAGTAGAATAGAATGTTTCTAAATGCACGGAGCCCAACATAACTAATCTGAATTGCAGTGCAGGGAAACGGAGAAGATGCAGCTGAACGCCATCTTGCAACCGCTGCCAGCTAGTTAGCCCGCTAAACGCTTGCCAGAGAAGTAGGCCGGTAGGCAAGAGGGTTGATAAGAGTAGTAGGCCCTTAGGCTGGACGGTTTATAAGAGTAGTAGACAGGAGGGGTATATAATTAGTAGGCCTTTAGGCAGAGGAGTTTTAGCGAGCAGTGTAGTAAGCAGGAGGGATATAAGAGTAGTAACTGTTGGGCCTGTGACAGGAGGTTTACACGCCATTTAACGGCACTTCCCATACAACTGAACATTAGACCTGTGATTTTAGAATGCCGTGTCATCAATCAAAGTATCACGGAATAGTGACACTCCTTCTGCTCTGTGGACCCATAAAATAGGGTTGACCGACTGTGTGTTGTGCAGCAGGGCGATGGGATCACAGATACACTGTGAAGAGTCTCCGCCGCTCTTCCGCAATTTATTGTTGATCGTTGGGTGGCTAGCTTCGGAGCTAACGAGAGGAGTGAACTCATTACTCGAGAGCTGTTTGCGTAGTCCAAGTCTAAATCCACTTAAGTGAAACCAATCTCGTTTGGGCAAACTGTATGCGTTTAATTTGATTTACGACGCGTACCTTCTCCCGTAAGGTCAGGGAGACGGCGGAGGGTCTTAACTTGGAGAAGATTGCAAGGTCGGCTAGTGTGGCCTGTTTCCCCTCGCTGATTTCAGAGGGAATTATGTCACCCCCAAGTCAATATACGCCCTATAGTAACCATAACGTCAATCCACCGATAAATAAATACAATGTTTCCTACGTATGCGTGTTACAGATCACTGCTGCAAGAGGCGTTGCACTCAGACGGCCCTGTAAGTACATATGGGTGACGACAACACCTTGTGAAAGAAAGCAGGGTGTCAAACGACATGTTCACAACTTCCGTTGCAAAACAATCGTACTAAATAGACAGTAAAATCAAGATGTTTTTTGATATGGAGCCACTGAGAGTGACGGACCACATAATTCTCGAGGGATATTGTGTCGGCCAAGGGGCTGTGCCCCCCCCCCCCCAACACACACACACACACAGACTGACAGCCATTTTTTTTTACCCATAAAAATGTTGATATTGAAATAAATAAATGTTTCCTATATACTGTAGTTGAATTCAATAATGACATCTTTGCATCGAGGATTCTTTGGCAAATAAGCCAGCATAGCAGCCCATTCGTCCTAGGATTGGCTCGATAGCGCTAACGGGTGGAAGTCATGTAGGCCGGAGAGCTCATTCAGTGGCCCCTCATTCAACACCAAGCTCCACTCCACATTATACTTCTTTTTTAAACTAAAAACACAAGCGAGTCTTGATAATTAGTGGTTTTATAGAAATCTCTTTATCCATTGCAAATCCTCCTGGACGTGATCCCTTTCAGTGGCTCAATATAACGATGTTGTCCCTGCCTGCGCGATAAGCCGCTAACCCCAACCGACCGACTCGCTAGGAGGCTAGCTCGCCTTACCCCACCCCCGAGCGGTTCTGTTTGGCTACAACTAAACGTCTACACGTCATGCCATTGCTGGCCAATTTTGAATATCAAAGGTGAATTAGTTTCTTACCTTTTTTAATTTTTCGTTTGTTTTTATGTTTTTGGCATGGACTGAAAAAGAAAACGGTGAATCCCTCTAATCCACGCATCAACGAGCACCGAGGAGCTAGCTTAGAAACTAGCCAGCCAGCTAGTTTTCACAGGAGCCTTCCCGAACCTGGGCTACGGGCTGGCGAGCTGCACAACCCCACTCAGCCAACCGGGAGGGGAGGGGAAGATCACACCCACTAGCCCTGCACTCAAAATAACCCTATGTGCTCGTGAGCACAACAGAAGAGCAAACGACAAAGTTGTGAAAATCTGTACCGTTTGTACACATTTAACAAGTAGCCGCAACTTGACTTCTTCCAGTCAGACCGAAAATGTGTGCCTTTCTGTTGCTGCACCGTTGTCGTCCGGCCATCAAACCAAGGGATGGGCGCGGTAACCCTGCAATCATGTGTGGGAAACCCCACGCTGCACCAGCCATGTACAGAGAACGCTGATGGGCTATCGGATAAATAAGATGTAGGCCTACTTTCATTTTATTATAGATATGTTGCAATATTGGGTATTTTTCTAGTCACTGTGGGATTATTAAATCTTAACTGCAGTATGACATACATTAGAGGATGCAGCCACTGATTGGTTTTCATACAAGGTCCCAAGTACTTTGGAAAAGCCACTTTTTTGGTGCCATTGAAATTTCACTGTTATTTCAGATAGCACATTTATATTTATTTCATTTTTAGGGTTAGTCGTTGCTGGTACTTATTCAGCGAATCCAAGCTGTTACAAAATCAGTGGGCATCCTTCAAGCTGACATGTATACAAATTATAATGAAAGACAAACATTATGTTGCTCCTGTCAAAGAAAGCCGTTGTTAGAGAACCACTCTAGATAAAGAACCTAATGTTCAAGACTGCGCATGAAGTAAAGTGGCTTTAAAAAATGGCTTTAAAATATAAGATTAATATTACAGTTTTGAAGATGAGATTAAACGTGTATGTAGTTTATTTATTTTAATACATTGCGTATGCGCAGAAAATGCATATACCGTTATAATAATGATGTTATATTACTATTATTCAATATTATTGTTATTATTTTATTTTAAGTGTAAGTATTAGAATTAGGCTATCATGGTAGGCCTATATCGATTTCCTTTAGAGGGAGCTAGAGTTTTAACGCAGTTCCAGCATTCATGACAAATGGAAAAAATATGCCACAAACAAGACATTAGCTAAATAGTTTGGTTTGCTTTACATCGTGAAACTTTCCCTCCATTTGCAAAAAATCCTGATACCTAATTGGTAACAAAAACAGGTTAGCCTACTTGATGTAACGTGCAAACGTGAATTTTGCTCGTCAGGCATTATTGTAAATACAATTTTACCTCGGAAGTACAACAACGAAATATAGGCTTATATATAACCAAGTTGAAGTGGTAATGTGTTTGGAAACGACAATGAACGAAACTAAATAGTCTTCTTGGTTTGCTATTGAAATCCGTTTTGAATAATAAAAAATGATCTAGGGTTAGGGTATTTGATCAAATTAATTGTGAGCCATCTTAAATTGACGAGCGATTAAGTAGCAGTATAAATTAGCATAAATCAAAGAGGTGAAAATTAACTGAAGGAATACAGCAAATAACGTATCGGGAGAATGCAGATTTTTTTCTTCATATTACAGCGCTATACTCTTAACGTGAGGTTAGGTAGGCATGTTGGATAGGGAATACCGTTGTCAAATACTTTCTTCGATTCATTAACAATGAATTAACCTCCTCAATGCTCGGTTGGAAGTAAATCTAGATAGATAAACGCCTGCATGCATGGTTTTCTGTGTTAATCCCCTTCTGTCCCCAGGTAATCAACAATAGCTGGGGACTACACACCTGCTGCTGTCCTACAAGGGCTAATTAGAAAGGTGGCGCGTATGACACTATATCTTACAAATACATCTCATGGGTAACGTCTTTGTTGCCCTAGTCCTTTTCTGCTACTGCTTTAAACAATGGGTTATCATTTGAAACTGGTTTTGTTTTAATGAACAACACTTGATTAAGTTAGGCATACTTTTCAATATGCTATTCTTCATATTTAACATCATTCCCTGCAGATTCCTAATTGGTGAGCAACAAGCTTATCCTTTGAATACCCCAAACGGCCATGGTTTAGGCTTTACTAAACTCCAGGGATACCCAACAGAAGTGTATCCTTAATGGCCTGGCTAGGGTTTACTCTCATGTTAGAATTACTGCTGCAACCACAAACAGGTCTTGTGTTTAACTGTCAGCAAGTCAAAATATGGTAAGTCACTCCTTGGCTTGACCTAGGCACCACTAACTATAATATTCCCCACAAATAATTGTGCTTCAAGTTATCATACAGATAAATTCCTTCTTATTTAAATATGATGAATTGAAATAACAATGTGATTCATTTTCTCGCACTGCTTTATTTATAAATGTATGATCCATAGGCTAGTACACTAACAGAGGAGCATGATTGTGGAATACAAAGGTGTGTTTGGGATGTTTGACGAGGAGGGAAACGGAGAGGTAAGTGGAGCTGGAGACTGATGAGTTTAATTGGAGTCAACCTAACCAAGAGAGAGCCAGGCCAAAGACATTGACCAAAAAGGTAGATATACTACACTTGAGAAAAACAAAGGTTTACCAAGTGAAAGCCTCAAAGCAGTGACCAATATATTATGCTTTCAAATATTGAGTACTAGTATGGTAATAATCAATGTTTTTTCTTTAACCGAGTCTAATTGTATCTTCTTTATAGTCTATATATTAGAGTTAATCCCGTATGATTCATTATAATTTATTGGTCTGTCATTAAAACCAATAGTTGAATTAATCTTTGCAAAATTCAGGGGAAGTCCAATAACACATGGTTTTCTACAGAATTCTACTGAACATTCAGAATACATTTTTGATATTACAGCTCTAAGCTGATAAAGATGGAGATTGAACCAACGACTATGAGTATACGTTGCTAATAAATCAATAACTTTTTAGTTGCTAAGGAAAGAGAATTGGTTTATTTGGGGGAAAAAAGGATTTGTTTTCTATTTGGAATAAAACATCCTTCTCATTTGTGGTGAGGTCAATTTTGTTTGTTGTCGTGTTGTGTATCATTTTTACATTTTTATGTTTTAATTGTAGACAATTATGAATGGAGCAAGTCATATCAATTTAAAGTGACTGTTTAAGATTTACTAATATATATGTACAAATGAATATGTAGATGGCCCTACATACTGATAGCCACAAATCGCAACAATGCCATACATTCAATTTATGCTAATGCATTTGCGGGCAGGAGTCAAATTCTGTGTTTAGTTCATTTGTAGTAACCCCAGGGGGCGTGCTTGCTATTTCTAGAGGAGTTTTAAAAGACACCAAAGATCGTTGCTGTTGCTTGGGCAGAGCACACTACATGTCCAGCCCCTTCAGCTGCGAGAATACCTCTCTGCATGTATAACAAAGCAAACAAAAAAAGAGGGGGACAACCAGAAATAGTATTGTTGGATATAAGAGATGGAGATAAGGGAAGAACTCACAGTTCAGTGTTGACAACACTGTAGCTGTTGGCTTTGGCTGCTGGTTAATGGAGTGAGTGCTGGCAACCTCAGCAAGTGGGAGGGGCCACATTAAGATGATAGCAACCGACAGAGGCGCAAATCTAAAATTGTCACTTTAAGGTCATTGTTCTCATTATGTCATATTCTTCAAGTTATTATTAAATGATCAAAGGGGCTTGGTTATATACAGATTATTTTAACTTGCAGTTTCCATGTCACGTTTTATCTGAAACTACTTTAATATTTTAATCAAAGGCATAATATTATTATAGGCCTACTATTCTAACTTTAATTATATTAACACTGTATTAGCTATAAAAAAAATGCAATACATATATTCATTGAGTGTTTTTTATAAGGGTATGCTACCAGACCTATAATATTCTAATGTAAATTATGCATGTTCATTAATTATATTTAATACAATAAAAATGTATTTGTTGTTGCATGTATTCTTTCAGATTTTTTTACCGTGATGACTGGAGATTCCTTTTTTGCCATGATGACTGGAGATTCCTTCAAAATGTGTCGACCTTAGAAACTGCTCATTGTGAAAAAATTAACATCAAAATGTCTTATGAATAGTTGGGTTGTAATAACATCTGACCAGATCAACCAGCTGTTATCTGTAACCAGATATCTGTAATATATATCTGTAATATATTGTATGTTTCCAATAATTAACATTTTTGCCAGCACATTCACTGTTTAACAGTTGGACAAATATAGACCAAGGAATGTTTATTAATTAAAGGACTATCACTTGAGAAGTAATGTCCTGAAAGACAGCTTGAAGGACATCACAGGGTTAAATTTTACAGCCCTGCCACCCGGATGCAGTTACGCACATAGCATTTGGTGTGCAGAGCCATTAAATCCCATTTCATCCCTGCAAAGCCTAACAGGCAGCTGAGGAAGCCAACTGTATCCATCCTCTAGAAGGCATTGGACCAATGGTGTGGCACTAGGGGCGTGAGCTGGAAGCACTCATCGGTGTTTTGCAGCATCCATGGAGCTGTCATTTGAAACACAAGAAAGGATCCCAGATCTTAGCAAAGGCACACCAATAAACGAAGAGTGAGCCAGGGCTAGGCTTTCTGGATTAGAGGAGAAGAAAATTGTGGTGTTTTTCCAAGTAAACAGCCTATGTTGAGTGGCGTATATATATATTTTCCTACTGGGAGAAAGGACAGTGAAAACCACAGGAAGAGGGGGAAGAATTCCCTCTTCAAATGAAAAAAAAACCCTCTCTTTTGCTAGCGCCCCGGTAGGCTCCTCCTCAAGCTGTTCCCATTTTGCGTTAAGGTATGTATACCTCACTAATCTGATAGGACTCACATGAAAGCAGGGTCACATCAGTAGGATTAGAAGCCCTGCAGCTCACATAAGTCTGCTGTGTGTGTGTGGCTTTGTGTTTAGCAATACAACACAGAGAAGTGGGACCATAAAAACGATTCCCATAATGATGACTGTCTTGAGGGTTGTGTCCATGTTCTGTGCACGAACTTTTATTAGGGCTTTTAAATGGGACAGTGGTAATGAGTGGGTAAATATCCCCGGGTTCTGATTGGTTGTTTGCTCAAGTCGCACATGTTCCTCATTAAAAGTGCAGGCGGGCTGTAAGCTCAGAGGTAGGCAGAGTGGATCATGTGTCCTGTGACACTACAAAGGGCTTTGATAACAGGATATGTAGAAATTATACATGAAGAAAGATTCACTTATACAATTTACCCTACTGGAAATATTCCTTAAAGACATGACCTCTTAATAGGCACACCTATACCTATTCCATTTTGAATGGCCAATGCAGGCATTGTTTTATATTTCTATGAGTGTTGTTTACATTCAGTGGTTAGATGGCCGGGTCGTCTAGTTGAACGTTTGAAGACGGATTCACAGTTTGGATGGCTGGTTGGCATCCATTTCTTAACGTCGGTTCAGCTTTCAGCAACTGTTACCCACATCCTGCCCACAACATACCACATAACTGCTGGCATATTCAGCTCGGGGTATCAGTGGGATGAAATTAGGGGTGGGCTACAATCACAAAAAAGACTTATGTGGGCAAATCCTCTACAAAGAATTGTCACATTGTTACTTGTACAAATGGATGTCGCGCTCACATTAGTATCGGGGACTTATGGAGATACACTGTGTTCTGTGACCACTGTTTTGAATCGCCTACTTGACAGAGAGTATGTGACTCTAGTATGGTATCTTCTCCTTCAGGGATTACTCCAATCCAAAGACTCCATGCTCCAGGGACCCCCGGCAGCGCAAGGGGGGGGCCTGTGTCTGCAATGACCCACACTGGAGACTGAGAGCTCCCGGAGCGTCTGCATACAGCGTTACTGGACATCGCTTTATCGTCTAACAGCGGAGGTGAGGGGGGGGGGGGGGGGTGGGGGGGGGCTGGGGGCGATGGCTTTGGTGACCGCCGAGGCGACCGCCGGTTTTCTCTCCACGCACGCCACGTCTTCCGCAAACCCGTTCATCCTCGCGACCACGCACGACCAGGGCGACGTCACCTCCAGGACAACCTTGATGACCATGGTGTCCGTTTCGACCAATGAGACGACGGCCCTCAACGCCACGGGGTTCCCGGAGATGCGGGTGGAGGGGGCCAGGATGGGGACGGTGCTGCTGCCGTTCGGAATCATGGCTGTGATCGCGCTGGCGGTGGTCGTCGTAAGGAACCGGCCCTGCTCAAGTTGAATGGGTTGTTGTCTCAGTCAGGGCTGCTCGATTATGGAAGAAATCATAACCACGATTGTTTTGGTCAATATTGAAATCACGATTATCCGAATGATTATTTTTGAGTTTAGAAACATGATGCATTTATTCAGCATTTTTCTCCAAAAAACACTTGAAATCGCCCCTTTTATAAAAAATATATTACTTAATTGCACAGCCCTAATCTTAGTTGTGTAAGGTATCGGCTTTAAAGACACTGGAGAGATGGGGAGGATATCTGGTTATCTTCTTCTTCTTAGTATGCCGCTTAATCCCAGTCTCCCAGGGCTTCACAGGCCCGTATGATTGAGCACCCAACGAACCCTGAGCACATTTAGTAATCACTGAAACATTTGAAGCAGAAAAAACACAAAAATGGTGTTGAGAGTAAATCCAAAAGACTTCTCATCAAATAATTCACTGACAATTTTCTTTTTATCTGCACTGCTCTCAGATGCTGTACATCCGGAAGCGGAAGCGGTGAGTCCACCTGGCCTTGGTGCTACTTTCCCTGTGTATTCCTCAATGACAAGTGTCCATGTTTACAGTGCCCTGGGTTCTCTGTGTGACAGGCTGGAGAAGCTGAGGCACCAGCTCATGCCCATGTATAACTTTGACCCAGCTGAGGAGCAGGACGACCTGCTGGAGCAGGAGCTACTGGACCAGGGCCGAGACGGAGGCCTGGGCCCCAACAGCAAGGTGAGGGTAACCCAGCCAGAGCCACACACGCTGTGGGGTTACCAATACATTGCAGTACCACACTGTGTGAATACAGAGTACTCGCAACGGATTGTATTTCTGTCTTGATGGAAACTAAAATAAGTTGTCCCTGAATAGGTTATTATAAAATTTTGAAGACAGTGCTTTGAGTAAGGTTGGGCTAACTAAGATGTTTCCTTTGACATAAAGTCTCTAAGACAGTAGTTATAGGTTGTATCTTCTTACAGCAAAGCATACAATATTAAATGGGCTTCTGATTGCCAAGGCAAATTACAGCTGTTTTTTAAGTACCCTATAGTAACTTTCTTTCTTATCAATTTTGAGATATTACCAGTTTAACATCTGGTTATTTGTGCTTTTGTTAATCTTAGTATTTTTTTAGTAAATGTTTTTACTTTTCACGTAAAAAACTGGTATTGATATTTTTGTTTTGCTATTGTTATTGATTATTTTCATATATTTTCTTTAAAGTTTTAACAATGACACAATGGTAAAAGAAAAACATGGTAAAGTATTGACTACACTGTGTGTCTTGAACCTGTTTTTCATAAATCCTCCTAAACCCAATCATTACTTTAATGCCACAGCCACAAACTGCACCCATTTTAATAATCCTAACAATTTCATATATCTAGAGCTGGAACACACACACACACACACACACACACACACACACACACACACACACACACTTTATCCCTCTATCTTCTTTCTTGACCTGTGTGTGTACTAATATATTTGGTTTCATTACGTTTCCTTTGTGGTCTTTCAACTCCGATCCTATTAACCCGAAGCACTAAATCCATTGTCATCACTTTTCCATTAACATCCAACTATTTTTGAATTCCCTGAACACTGACCTCTTTTTAAATATCGCCGAGTTAAAATGTTCCCCAATCCCCCATCATGTTCATTCTAACAGTAGATATTTAACCGCCTTATCGCTGCAGCGGAAGCGTTGTTTTAATTGTGAAATGTCCCCCATCCCCACACCCCCTTACCCCACAGACCCTCACCACCTCCCAAGGCTCCACCCAGAGGCCCAGTCGACTGGTGTTCACAGACGTGGCCAATGCTCTGAATGCGTGAGGAGGACCGCCCTGCTCTGGCCCTCTGGCCTACTGGATGTCATGGGGCGGCCCGGCTCCTCCTAGGACCTGTCGCTCAGGAGGAACTTGGTGGAAAATAAAAGGACTGGAAGTAAAGGGATCAGACGATTGGTGCACTGTTTGTGTTTTTAAAGGGTTGTGGATGGGAGGGGGGATTCAAATGACTGGTACTTTCTCACTTCAACCATTCCTTCCTAGTTTCAGCTTTACGTTGACTCTCGTTTGCACAAACGTCATCTCGGGTGACTGGTATTTGGGAATAAAGGGGGGGCGTATTGATCTTGCACTGTTATTAGTTGTTTAGGCGCACACAGACAAAGACACGCCCACCATGTCTGTTGTTATTTATGTTGGTGTCATTGTTGATATATCTGTACCTTTTGATATCTTAGTGCACATTTAGCTCTGCGTGTTCATTGGTTGGGGGTGTGTTGGTTTTGCCGTTTTGTGTTAGGGTGCATTTTGTAGACTTCACATCACTTCCTTCATCGGGCACTTCCTCTTCCAATCAGTGTTTTTGATGATATGTTGACTGACTGTTTTGAGTGCTTTGTCAAAGTGACACAATAAACCAACTCAAACTCTTCTGCTTGTTTTTTGCTCTTAATCAACCCATGACAGAAGTAATTTGGTAACATTTTATTGGCAATATGGCTGCAGATTAAGACAAAAAAATGCAGTATAGGCTCATAAAAAAGGTAACAGGTTGCTTCTGTAAATCGACCTGTATCAGTGGATGATGACACATCAAATGTGCATAATTATAAAAAGAGTCAAGCACGAAATGAAGGGATAAATTCTTAAGTGAAAAACATTTTGATAAAATTCTACTTTTTAATCATTGAAAAGATTACACATCTAGCGTTGTGACATTTCCAACAACACCCAGAGAAACTAGCATTGTGAAGTATTTGTATTACTTTGAGCTATTACTATGAGCTGTCCCTCAATAACAAGATTGATCACATCAGGATTAATTGTGCGTATGGTTGAAGGTGAGGCATCGTCATAACTAAACACTCTTCTGAGATGCTGTTAACTTGCTTTGGAAGTCTAGTGGAAAAAGCTAAATAAATCAGTCCAAAGGGACCATCAAAAAGTAGCCCACAGTAAATCTATTATTGTTTTAGTCGCAGTTCTCCCAATAGTGCTCAAGTGAAGATAATGTTATAGAATAAAATTTGATTATTTTGTAATTTGGAGTAGTTTATGGATAATTCACACATAGGCCTATGCAAAAAAAAGGTTTGCTACAAGTAGTTATTCAGCTTTGAATTGAATTGATTATTATTTTTTAATGGTTTCCCAAAATATTGTATAAATTATTCTGGACTCCGTCCTAAGTGAATTACCTAGTATGTTCCATCTTTTAAAAACATTATTTTGCATTGTTATGAATTACAGTGTAAGGAAAACACATAATGACGTATACAATTGCTGTTGTAAGATCTCAAAGAAGTAAAATGAGTACAAATAATAACGAGTTCATTTGAAACTACAGACTCTACAAATATCTCATCAAGTGGTGTGATAATGGCTGATTGGAGGTGAGGACAACCATGCCAGTCTTGTTTGAGGTTCGAACACAGATTTGGTACAAAACAGACCCTGATATTGACAGTTGGATTTCAATGGGAGTCTAATATTTCACAGGTGTCTGGAAAGGACAAAAAAAAGTTGGTTAACAACTGCTTTCCAGTGACCAGGGTTAAACCTGTTGCAGGCATTTGTGTCATTTGTGTCATTTCACCGCCATCACAATCCAGGTCACGACCCGGGTTTAACTGGACTCAAGTATGGTGCTAGTCTACCAGTCTACCAGTACCAGTCGGATAGGGCAACTAGG
Organism: Pollachius pollachius; assembly: GCF_949987615.1. Classification (NCBI taxonomy): domain Eukaryota; kingdom Metazoa; phylum Chordata; class Actinopteri; order Gadiformes; family Gadidae; genus Pollachius; species Pollachius pollachius. The sequence goes on along the minus strand of NC_136945.1, from coordinate 15,367,326 downwards.
CTCCGAACAACACTCAATCAGCCAATTAGTGAGCCGTTTCAGAGACTTCTTTGGTAATACAATAATATTTATGCTGCCCACGTAGCACCCAATAGGCCCATATAGCCGGCTTCCTGATTCTGATTTTTTTCCTAAGAGAGCGTCGGATTTGCCCGATTTTGCCAAAACAAACAAAAGATTGAGACATGGGATTGAACCTAAAACCCTGCATCTGTAGATTCCTGTCAAATGTGTAAACCATGCAAAGTGACTCCTGGAAGTTAGATGTGTCTGCACACGTTCTTGAGTTAGAGAGAGTGTGTGTGTGTGTGTGTGTGTGTGTGTGTGTGTGTGTGTGTGTGTGTGTGTGTGTGTGTGTTAATCTGTACTAAAAGTGAGGTAGAATGTGAGGTAAGTCGGTGTGAGTGTATCAGAGGTCTACATGAGGTCTTTGTGTCAAAGCAATTGGTGAACGTCAAATACAGATCGGAAATGCACAACAAACACATCGCAATAATCGTATGGATCAGACCCTCCGACAGTTTCCTGAAAAGTTTTGTACCTGAGGTTAACATGTGTTGGTAAAGAGAAAAAAACACAACGCAAAAGTATAATCCTGAGTGTAGTAAATTAACATGTCAACATATTTGATATGAAAAGTTGCATTCCAAAAGTAAAGGACCATTTGGGAAACCGGAAATTCCTGAATGATTGATCTATGGCAAATTTGATATGTAATACATACAATGAGTTAGAGGGGTAGTTCGGAATTTTGGACATAGGGCCTGATTCCCAAGTTAGCCTTGGTGTTCTTTATCATTGGAGAGTTTTCAACACATTTCATTCAGTCCTTCTAGTTGCAGAGTTGGCTGGGGCTAGGCTCGCGCACGGCAACGGACAATGCTAGCCTGCTAATAGAACAGTCTTACCCACTCCACAGTACACCCGAGGTCAATCAATTATAACGCCAGACTATAGATGTAAATGTCTGTGTTGAAAAAATAATGTTAGAAATAAAACTAACCTCGCATCACATGAATCATCGCATTTTGAGGGACTTCTTTCTCAGCAGCAGCGAAACTTAACCTAGGTATCAGTCCGCCGCTGCCGTAGCCTACTACCAGGAATATAACACTGCTGCTGAGGCACAGCAAGTCCCTCAAAATGCAATGCAATGCAAGGTTGTTGTTTTTTCACACTTTTTTTTTTTTCAACACAGACATCGACCGTTTGGCGTTATAGTTGATTTACCTCGGGTGTACTGTGGAGTTGGTAAGACTGTTTTATTAGCAGGCTAGTATTGCCCGTTGCCGTGCGCTAGCCTAGCACGAGCAAACTCTGCAACTAGAAGGACTGAATGAAATGTGTTGAAAACTGTCTCCAATGGTAAAGAACACCGAGGCTAACTTGGGAATCAGGCCCTATGTCCAAAATTCCGAACTACCCCTTTTAAGACAATGTGGATAGTATGCCTAGTTTAAGTTGGATAATGTAGTTATAAGCATTGAACAAAGAAGTTATCTTTTTCTTCCCAACAACGGACACCAACATTTTTGGAATCAAACTTGTCATATGTACTGTCATAACAATTTCTTAAGCACACACAGTAAATATTGTACCAGAATGATGTCAGTGTCAAAAATACTCAATTTTGGCACAGTGGGGCTGGGACTCTTTATATACTATGTTGTCTTAAAATATTAAAATATTAGTTAAATTATGTAAGTGCCAATCCATCCATCCATCCATCCCTCATCCCTAAACATGCTCAAAACACTAAAAGCTGAATTCACACTTGCGTGTGTGTCCCACGTTTGCCAAGACATGATATAGATCTTTGCAGAGGTGTCTGCATTAACATTTCCCTGTCACGATAACATGTAGGGACAAGGGGGCAGCATGGCATTTACGACCAGAATGTATATGAACCGACGAGTAAGTACAGATGGGGTCGGCTCCATTGAAAATATGTTGAAAAAGTTATACATCCATGTGATAATGGGTAAAATCACTTAAATGCACTGCTGTAAAATACAAATGCTACCAACTGAAAATACAGTGATTTGATCTTGCCGGGTGCGCTATTTATTAATTATCTTGTGTCTGGCTGTCGGAAACAAAATTGCGCATGTTCCCTGGTCGAACTATCAGTGTTTCCTTGCCGCAAACCTCAGCAGAGAAGAGCGAATCCTTGCTAAACTCTGGGTGAACTGCATGTCTTCGTGTAAGCATAGGTCATCCCCGGTAAAGGTGATCTTTGTAGATCTTTGCATACGTGCACGACGGAGAAGACACACACACACACACACACACACAACCACACACACACACACATACACACCAGACACACATACCCACACACACACACGCACACAACCACACACACACAGACACACACACACTCAAACAAAGCCATATCACCTCCTATGTAAAACCAATTTTGTAAAACCGCAAACAATGAATTTATGCACATCATTGACTCAACTAAAAAAAACGAAAAGAAACTCTACGTAAATATCCCAAGATAGAGACGCCACTTTTTTGTAATTCCTCTGAAACCCCCCCGCAGCAGATGTCAGGTCTGATTTTATCCCCATCTGTTTGAGGCCAAACCTTGAGGTAGGTGGAGGAGGAGCTGTCTATCTACTCCACTTCCTCCGCTGCTGGAACCTGAGATGGATGCGGCTCAGAGGGGCCCTCCATGGCCTGGTCTGAAGGGCCCTAGGACAGCAGGGACAAAAGACACAGACTTTGGTTCCTGAGCTGGCTCTCTATTTGGTGTGTGTTTGCGTTCTGTGTGTGTGTGTGTCTCTCTTTCTCTCTGCTACATCTTGTGTCTGTCTCTCTCTGTATGCTCTCTATCCCTCTCTCTGTTAAATCTTGGGCGGGTGTGTTTGTCACTCTCTCCCGGCTACAAATTGTGTGTCCGTTTTTCTCTCGCTCGCTCTGCTACATATTGTGTATGTTGTGTGTGTGTGTGTCTCTCGCTCTCTACATGTTGTGTCTCCACTCTCTCCCCATGTTCTGTCACTTTCTTTCGCTCGCTCTCTCGCTCTCAGTTTCTAGCCTGTGTAAATTCCACAAGCTGTATCGTAAATCACCCCGTACCACAATGACTGCGAGCGTGTTTCTGCAAATTAACAGGTGCCTGCTGGGAAACGGGGTCCCTGTTCTTAAAGATCTTAGAGCCTGTGAGGCGGAGGACGGTTATGTCAGGAAGCCGAGAGAACCGGGGACCAGAACAGGTTTCCTCTCTCCACATTGACTCACTCTTCCCTTTTGCGTGTGTGCACATCTGAAAAAGCGAGTCTGCCCCAACGGTTTCAGTTCTTGAAGTGCCTTTGAGCCCGTACGAGAGACGCTGACAGGCGCATGATAGACACGCAAAGATCATCAAGGGAACTGGCCTCTCTGGGTGGAGATGGTTTGCGTAATGTGTGGATGCGACCATGTGCAACGAGTGCGTTCAGAACCAAGGGCTTTCTTACTCTGATGTTTAGGACTAGATGAATGTCAGGTGTTCAGGGTGTCATTCAAGAGCTCTGCATCACAGTGTTGCTTTTTCCAATATTTTGGGGAATAATATCCAATTGTGTTTGTTTATAGGACACATAAAAGGATTGTTGTGTTGAAAACAAGGCAATGAATATGATGTGCATTAATTAAACCGTAAATGGAAGGGAATATCGGTTGAAGGTCTTGCACCTGTATTAGGAATCTAAAAACAACAGTGTATGATAATACATTACATTATATCTCACCTGCTGTTCCTCCGCTACCACTTGAGCTACTTGTTGAGGCTGTGAAGAGATGGGCCATGAGTTTACTGGACATGAAGTACAACGCTGGCCTGCACGGCTGCACATTGATAAAAACATCTGGGGTCATTTCCATTCACTTCTTGTCTCCACGTGTCAAGAGATCATCTCCTACCCATTTCCTCGGTCGCCCACGAGGCCTCTTCTCCCGCTGTGGCTCTACTTTCTGCGGCGGAGAGAGACGTGTGTTTAAAAGGAGAACTTCTCAGAAGGCTTCTTTTGTTGTTAGTCCTCGCTACGGTTAAACAGTTCAACGGAATTTAAAAAGGATGTACCGTGTTTTGTTTAAGACGGATACTTGATTTACAAGAAAAAAATAACATGAAAGAAAAATCATGCAGAAAAACCTGAACCACGGTTAGCTGCTTGTATGAGTTAACCTGAAACAATGGCTTTCAGAATGAGACAAGCTGAGTGACCAATACAGAGAGTGCAAGCTATATGATGACGAAGTCTTTGAGAGACAATGAAATGATAATATATATAATAATAATATAATATAATATATGATATAATAGACAAAACATATAAGCATACATTCCCACTGGTGCAACAACTATGGATTTTACAAACTGATTGCGACAAGACCTCCAAATATACATCTTATTATTTTATTAAAAGTAAAATGTACCTGTAAATCGACTGGAGATAAATAATGAGATGGTACAAGTACAATAAGGAACTTAAAGGTATGATATGGTATGATATGCAATTTCTGCCACTAGGGGTCGCTGAACCAAAACAACAACAAAATACATAGTATAATGACATAGTTTAATGACGTAGTTTAATGACATGGTGAAGTACCGTGGGATTATGGGAGTTGTAGTCTTCACCAGCATTGCCGGTGAAAATCTATCTGGCGTGACACAGGCAGTAATCATGTTCTTGGTGACGAGTGTGTGCGCGCGCGCGTGTGTGTGGGTGGGGGGGGGGGGAGATATCGGATATTCAACAGATATTCACGCTCTGAATTACAGCGATGTGATACGGGGAACTAAAGGCTTGATCCCCGGTATGGGTGTGTCTAGAGGAGGAGACGGTCGGGCAGCAGCACTCCTCTCCATAGAGCCATCCTTTGGTCAATATATCTACGCAACATGGCATCGAAGTACCCTTTCCCTGACAGCAGCCTAAATAAAATTTTCTTAAATCAGCGCGACTCACTTTTCAAAAAGGTTCCCAAAGGATTGAAATGTCTGTGTCTTAGAGTTAAGCCTAGTGCAGGAGAACTGAGTGGCCAATGGAGCTGTAGTTTGGGTGTAACGCACATAGACGCATGCAAAGAATACAGATTAAACTGACTTTCAACGCATGTGTACATTAGTGGCACTATCGTAGACATTTGTCGCACCAGGAAATCACCTACAAAACAAATACATTAGTACTCGTTGAGATTAAAACCACAAAGGAGTGTTTTGGTAGTATTTGGTATTATTTTTTTCAATGTATTGGAAACACTTTAGATTGCGGATGGAGTCGTTCTCTCAGATGGATCTTTATTTTTTTTTTTTTATTAAATAACCCGTTAAAGATTTGTGAGTGAAACACTGCATTAGCTTAGTGGCTGGCAAAAGCGTAGCACATCTTAGTAATCATGATTGATATTGAAATATCATATAAATAAATTAGATCTCCCCTAAAGTACTGTTTCGTGTGATTCCCAGGAAATTAGGGAGTAATGGACATATGATGCCATTGACATGCGACTACATGTAATGGACAGTTAACTTGAATAAAACTATGTATTTCTCTTGGTTCAAACATTATTGGAAACAATTTGGACAACGTAAGTTCAATACTCAACAAAACGTATAACATAGGTTAAGTCATTTTTGTATATTTTAATGCGAAAATGTTACATACTATACCTTTAATTTAATGCTGCTGTCAAATAATAGCATGACCTGAATTTCCTTATTATGTTAATTCAACAAATATGTAGAGCTTTTTTTACTTTGCTGCCATGAAAAAAAAACAAGTTCCGAAGCATATTGACAATCCTCGACTGACAAACGCATCAGCAGTGACACAAAGCTTTGATTTACATCCAGGATGGCCCCAGAGTTTCCCCTCTACTCTGCTCCGATGACCATCTAGGCTGAACTGAACGGTACCTTTTAGGCTGGGCTCCTAGCTTGAATATCCAGTATGCAGCTCATTTGAGTTACCACGTTATAACTCTTCTTCCACAACCATTGATCAAGATGAGCAACACCGATTAGAGATCAAGGCGGCTTTTTTTTAGATTGATGAGGTGGCTAAGTGTGCAACACGGGGTACCTTCAGTGGTGTGCGGGGGCCCTTGTCCTTGCTGCCTTTGGGTCTTCCTCTGGGTCGCTTCGGGACTGGAGGCCCCGTAGGTTCCTAGAAGGAGAGCAAATGGGAGCGGGGCCAGATTACTCAATGTGTAGTCTATACATAGGAAAACTGCACAGAGGAAAACCCACTGTGGCAGAGTAGTTTTACACAACTTCACGATGAGAATGTAAAGTTACTAGATTCCTCTTCATAAAAACTGGTATGCTTATCGTAGGAAGACCCAGATCCGAAAAAAAGGGGGTTTGAAAAGGGGTCCCACCTGCGGCGGTTTGCGAGGGCGACCCCTACCCCTGCGTGGAGGCTCGGCACATGACGGGCCGTCGCCTGGCTGGAGAGACGGCTCTTCAGTCCCAGTGTTACTCATGGTGTCCACTAGCTGCGGGGAGTGTGGGCATCGAGGCCCCACCAAAAGGCCTCGAGGGCGGGGTAACAACTGATTACACGCCGGTGGAACCTGGGAACAGGGCACAAGGAAGGGTAAGCAAGGTTATTACAGTTTATTATTTTTAAGATCATTCTTCACATAATGCCCACCTCTGCATTTTTGGGGTATTCAATACAGTTATTTCCGATCCATCTATCAACCAATGATTTAAGGCGTCACGGAAAATCCGTGCAGTAGGCTATACCATTTGCTGGGCAAGCGTGAGAACTGCTTATGTATAGCCTATATATACATGCCTTGGCACAAGTCGCTGCAGGTTCATCTGTACACAGACAGGGGTTTGGCAAACGCAGGGAAACATGAGAATGCTCTGCAGTGACTAAAAGTAGCACAGATATTCACAACTCAATATACCATCCAAAACCGTGATCCAGGCTATAGCAGTCCCATCCTCTTATCCGCTCTCTGCCGGTTATCCGGCCAACTGCTTGTTTACGGCATGCGATGTCACGGAAAACTGTTAAGCCAAATTGATGCTCCAACATTAATGAACAATTTGTAGATCAAACATCCAAGAGCTTTCGGCTGTCTCGCTCCTAAAGAATGCGCAGAGCAGTAATTGCCGACGGCCAAGCCCGCTGCATTGAAGCAGGAAGTCCTCTGAGATGTATGCACAGTCGCCGAAAACAAGACGATCCTTAATAAACGTGTAAGGAAAGGAGTCCCACAAACGCCCCAGCAACTCTGCAACGGGACACCGTCCACTGACCTAAAGGGTCTGTAGCCAATGAAGAACGGGACTCAATGCAACTTTTCCACAAGGGCGACTCAGAAAAATATAAACTTTCTTTAAAGCGTTCGCAGCTTGTTGTGTTCAACATTTCTCGGGAGTGTGTGCACTACGTTCCGACTGTCACATTCAGCACCAAAACAAGAGCCAGCCATCAAGGTACAGGCGAAACGTGCACTCACCACATCCCCAGAGCAAGCGCGTTCACTTAAATGTACTTTTATTGCACTGAGATAATCGTCCATAATATAGACGTCTTGAATCTCGAACATATCCATTTAGGTTTAACCATAACACAAAAAATAAAGGATACAGGTGCAAAAGTTATATATGCATCTGTTAACTCATATGGCATCCAAGTCCAGTAAGAAGTGATATAAACACAATCACATTAACTTACCTTTGTACAACAAGATGTGGTTTGTCGTGTTTGCACCTGGAAGTTCAAGCAGTCATCCTATGGCTTCTGGAAGTGAAGTATCGAACTTGTGGGAGACAGGCAATGTCTCTCTCTCCCTTCTTTGATCGGGAATGTTGGTGATCTCCAGACGGGCAGTCACAAACCCCCCAGCTGAAGTATAATAGGGCTTGTAACAGAGCAGTATGCATTGCATACTTTCTCTATTAAAGCATGTTTCAAGAGGGATCGGCAGAGGAGGGGTTAAATTGGTCGATCCCGCCCCTCACACACATTGGACCACCCATTCAACAGACAGTTCATAAAAAACGAATATTTGCATTGACTCACATAGGCTACTATCCCATAGTAATTTTTTACGGCCAGGGTGGAGCATACATTTTTGCTTTCGTTTTGCTTTTGTTTTTGTTATTGATGTTATTGTACATACAAAGAAATATATGAACGCACATGTTAGAATTTTAAATCAGCTGAGTTTGGATGGGGAACCTGAATATTTAGCTCTGAAATGGTTTTCCCCGTTAAAAAAATGCATCTTTCCCCATGTGGCTTTCCCAGCAAAACTAGTCATATCAATAAAGATAAGAAAGCACTTTTTTGTCACGCAATTACTAATTTATTCAACATTTTAGTCAACTTTAACAGAACCTGTATACAGCTGTAATTTTCAGTTCGAATTCACAGTCATACGTGTATTTGGTGTGCCATCTGCTTTAAATATTACTACCATAAAGGTAAGTAATTGCAATGAGATACAATCAAGATGATATAATCTGACACTAAAAAGAAACAGACTACTTGATATCAGTCAGGACATGGCAATCGTTGTACTTAAAATGCAACTATCATGCCACCGAATCTTTACATCTGAAGCAGCAAAATAAAGATCTTGTGTTTAACTTATGTGTGAAGGGGAAGATTCAGAAGAGAGAGAGAGAGAGAGAGAGAGAGAGAGAGAGAGAGAAAGTCAACTAGAGGGAGAGGGCGAGAGACTGAGGGAGCAAGTAGTAGAGAGTCAGAGAGAGACAGAAGGAAGGACAGAGAGAGTTCAGCGGCCTGTAGCCGGCTGTGTGTCTGAGGTTCTGTTGGACTCTGATCTTGAGGTTTATTTAAGCTGAATTCCAACAGGCTCATCAGGACCGGGGTACAGAAATCCTCCTATAGAATAGACAGGAATGTGCAGCGCGTACAGTTCTGCATAAGGCACAATGGCATGTCTTTAGAGGGGGGAGGCATCAAAAGACAGCCAGAGGAGGGATTTCTTCAGTGGCTGGGGGCAAAGAAGGTATTTCAGACCTCCATTCAACACCAG
>NC_136945.1:15343302-15353302 GCF_949987615.1 Pollachius pollachius | reverse complement strand
GCAGCTTTATCTATCTAGAGCCTTTCATACGAGAGGCAGAGTCAAAGTGCTTCACATCGTCATACAATAAAATTAAATAATAAAGTAAATGAGGTAGGTAAAAGAAAACAAAGGCAAAGTAAAGAAAATGCGTTGTAGAAAGTGCAATGTATACAAGATTTAGCAGACAGCTAAAGCAAACATACGATAAAATGAAGTTAAAACAAAATAGATACGTAAGAGAAAACAAAGGCCAAGTTAAAAAATGCATTGTAGAATGCAATGCACAAGATTGAGCAGAAAGCTAATGCAAACATAAACGTCTTCAGTCTTGTTTCAAAAGTGGTCAGAGTCGGGGCACGTCCTAAATGGGATCACGTCTCTAGTTTATGGCGATAAACTTTAGCCCCCAGGCTACACCTGGCGTGTAACGAGCGAGCCATAAGTAGTTTTTATAGTCGTGTATGTACTTTATGTGGAATCATATATGAATTATATGAACCAGCACTACCATGATTCACAACTAGAAAGCTATTTGACGAGGGGAATGAAGGACTTCCCCAACTGTCGTTTTTTGGTTGAATGTTATTAAAGTTCATATTTCTTCAATGGCTCGTCGTTAAAGCAACATTGACAACCTCCACATTTAATCTAACTAAATATTTCCACATGGTTCTCGTCCACCAATGAGGTCAATCCTCGGGTCCATTTCTAATAGCACAGCATAATGTGGTTATATTTAAATCAGAATGTATTGATGGATTATAGTTAATGTTTACTTTGTTTGATGGGGTGTGTTGACGTTCCAGTTCTGACAAGTTATTCCCTTGCGTGTCTTGCGCACCATGCCTTTGTAGTTCTTCCCGTTTTCGTGGTAGCAATCTGAACATGGATAAATTGAACACATACCTTTTGATTATTTGCAGCCATTTCGGAATAAAAGCATGCTGAATCACTGGGATGCTCTGCTTTCAAACATCCATAAAATCATTTACATTATTTTAACTTCATAGAATTTCAAATCATTTACAGACATTTAAGTAACAGTTTCAGATTTCACAACTTGAACCGAAAAAATAAAGACAACCGTTCCACTATATATTTTGTATAATGCACATTGTGGACCAGCAGGGGGCACTGCACCTTCCGCTTCAATGTCGTCTGCGCAGCGTTTGATCTGTAAGCAAAGCGCGGTCCTCATCTCAGGCACAGATGTGAAGCACCAGGGAGCCTCCGATCCATCTGGGTTCCTGCAGTAGTTCTCTTCCAGGCCCCTGGACGACACAACGTTTCTCTGCATGAGCCACACAAGCTATAAACACACTCTTCATTGGTTCTTCAATAGTGTGTGAGTGGTATCGTAATCATTGATCAAGTTGAGCCAATCAAGGCTGAACAATGAGTTCTTCAATGATTTCTGAGTCAATGATGGGGGGGTAATTGTTTGCCATGTGAAGTGTATAAAACCTAAGATGCATTGTTGAGTAAAAGATTAACACTTACACACATAATCACACACACACACATCCAAACATACACATGCACATAAACGCGAACACACTCACCTACCCAACCACCTGCCCGCATTCATACACGCATACACAACACACACACACACACACACACACACACACACACACACACACACTCACACACACAGACACACACGCACGCACATGTACAGATCCACTCACTTGCATTCGTATGTGTTGGGGTAGAAGGGGTGTTCGTGGGGGTACTGTGCGTCCCAGCGCTGGCAGGGGATCCCTGAGGTGGTCTCGTTGATGCGGCCGCGGTAGTCCTCCCCCCGGCTGCGGAAACAGTTGGTGGTGTAGCTGGAGCGATGACGCTTCTTAGGGGCCGTGGCTTGCGGGGCCAAACCATAACGAGAAGAAAAAAGTCTTTGGGTTTAAAATCAATGAGTGGTGTCTGATTGGTGTTAGATGTCAGATAAACCTGTTGTTCAGTCAACCTACTGCATAGTCAATATATAAATATATATATACTTACTTACGTACAGGTGAATGTGTGTGTGTCTGTGTGTGTGTGTGTGCGTGGGCGTGCATGTGTGCGTGCTCGTGTGTCTGTGTGTGTGTGTGTGTGTGTGCGTGTGTGTGTACGTGTGTGCGTGCGTGTGTGTGTACGTGTGTTTGCATGTTTGTGTGCGCGTGTGTGCGCACGTGTGTACGTGTGTGGGTGGGCGGGCTTCTTACTGCACTTGCTGATCTCACAGCTCTCTCTCTCCACCTCCTGGTCCGTGGTGTAGCACCACGGGACCGGCGAGGCGTCCGGGTTCCGGCAGTAGTTGTCATCCAGGCTCTTGTCCGGGTACCTGAACCAACAAACCCACGTATGTTACACAAAGGGCAGCTGGAGCGCTGCACGGCTGCCCACTGAACCCCAGCTGATCGTACAGATCTCCCCTCATACAGGGGCTTTATGGTTAGGAAGAACGACTCTGAACACAAGGGTTTGAAAATGGACATGTACGCTGATTATAGAGCATGTTTTACAATAAAAACATACATTAAAGGTCCCACATTATACCGCCAGGTAGGAGTGTGATTAGTCATTTCAAGTCGTTTTGAAAATCTGCCTCTTCTGACACCTCACCTGGTGGTATGATATGGGACCTTTAAACATTGTTAAACATTAAAAATGCTACATCTGTTACACGGGTCTAATGCTGGTTTCCGTTTAGAGGATGTGTTAGAGGAGGTGGGGATGTGAATGAGGAGGTGGGGATGTGTTCGAGGAGGTGGGGATGTGTTTGAGGAGGTGGGGATGTGTTTGAGGAGGTGGGGATGTGTTAGAGGAGGTGGGGTGTGTTAGAGGAGGTGGGGATGTGTTTGAGGAGGTGGGGATGTGTTTGAGGAGGTGGGGATGTGTTCGAGGAGGTGGGGATGTGTTAGAGGAGGTGGGGTGTGTTAGAGGAGGTGGGGATGTGTTAGAGGAGGTGGGGTGTGTTAGAGGAGGTGGGGATGTGTTAGAGGAGGTGGGGATGTGTTCGAGGAGGTGGGGATGTGTTAGAGGAGGTGGGGATGTGTTCGAGGAGGTGGGGATGTGTTATAGGAGGTGGGGATGTGTTTGAGGAGGTGGGGATGTGTTAGAGGAGGTGGGGATGTGTTAGAGGAGGTGGGGTGTGTTAGAGGAGGTGGGGATGTGTTTGAGGAGGTGGGGATGTGTTAGAGGAGGTGGGGATGTGTTTGAGGAGGTGGGGATGTGTTAGAGGAGGTGGGGATGTGTTCGAGGAGGTGGGGATGTGTTTGAGGAGGTGGGGATGTGTTTGAGGAGGTGGGGTGTGTTAGAGGAGGTGGGGATGTGTTAGAGGAGGTGGGGATGTGTTAGAGGAGGTGGGGATGTGTTAGAGGAGGTGGGGTGTGTTAGAGGAGGTGGGGATGTGTTTGAGGAGGTGGGGATGTGTTAGAGGAGGTGGGGATGTGTTAGAGGAGGTGGGGATGTGTTAGAGGAGGTGGGGATGTGTTAGATGAGGTGGGGTGTGTTAGAGGAGGTGGGGATGTGTTAGAGGAGGTGGGGATGTGTTAGAGGAGGTTGGGATGTGTTAGAGGAGGTGGGGATGTGTTAGAGGAGGTGGGGATGTGTTTGAGGAGGTGGGGATGTGTTAGAGGAGGTGGGGATGTGTTTGAGGAGGTGGGGATGTGTTTGAGGAGGTGGGGATGTGTTAGAGGAGGTGGGGATGTGTTAGAGGAGGTGGGGTGTGTTAGAGGAGGTGGGGATGTGTTAGAGGAGGTGGGGTGTGTTAGAGGAGGTGGGGAAGTGTTTGAGGAGGTGGGGTGTGTTCGAGGAGGTGGGGGACCTACTTCTCTGGCTGGTAGATGTGCTGCTGGGGGTACTGCTGGTCCCATCTCTGGCACTCTCTGCCACTCACAGTGTGGTCCACCTGACCTCTGTAGTCCTCGCCGTTACACGTGATACACACCTCTGTGGACACAGCCACCACAACACACTCCTGATACACAACTCTGTGGACACCGCCGCCACAACACACTCCTGATACACAACTCTGTGGACACCGCCGCCACAACGCACACTGTTGATACACACCTATGTGGACACACCCACCACTACACACCACCCACCCGGCACAACACACTCCTGATACCGAACTCTGTGGACAAACCAACAACGACGCACACTGTTGATACACACCTATGTGGACACACCCACCACAACGCACACTGTTGATACACACCTATGTGGACACACCCACCACTACACACCACAACACACTCCTGATACACGCCTTTGGTGACACACCCACCACAACGCACACGTGTGATGCACACCTCTGTGGACACACCCACCGCCACACACTCCTGATACACATGTCTGTGGGCAAACCCAACTGCCACCACGGCGCAGGCCGTCTTCACAGTGGGGAGACAGCCTCACGCTATACATGATACCGAGCGAAGGCTCAGTTATGGTTCAGCGTCGACGCAACACAATGACGACGCAGACGCTTCGACGCAGCCGTGGACCTGTTTTGGTTCTGCGCCGGGTTTTAGTGAGCGGACCAATCACAGCCCTTACTGCTACAATTTTTGGGAGACGCACGTCAGGCCCTTGCGGGGGACGTAAGGAGGGTCCGCAAGGACGTAATGGATCCGTAGGCCCTCTTGCGTTGCTCAAATGTGGAACCATAACTAAGCCTTAAGGGACGGCTTGTACCGTCTTTGCAGTGGGGGATGTGGCAGCTCTCGTAGCGGCGCTCGGGGTCTGTGGTGTAGCACCAGGGGCCGATGCGGTCCCCGTCCGGGTTCCTGCAGTAGTTGAGCTCCAGGCCGTTGGCCCCGGTAGGAGTCCACCTGCAGGACCGGGAGAGAAGCCATGAGGGACCACACTGTAGTGCCAGGCGTCGGGGGGGGGAGAAAAGAACTCCCACACTCAGCAGGTTTTAGAGAGATACAAGAAGGACTCAAGTAAAGATGAAGGAGGAAGGAAGGAATTAAAGAAGGAGGGAAGGAAGGAGGGAAAGATCGAAAGGGCGAAAGACAGACAGAATGAGAGAGAGAAAGAAAGACAGAATAAATGAATGAAAGAAAGAAAGAGAGTAAGTAAGAAATAAAGGAAGAAAAAATAAATGAAGGAATGAAAGACAAGAGAAGAAGTAAGGCATAAATAAAGAGAAAAAGAAAAAAATGAAGGAAAGAAATCCTGAATGGACAAGAGAAAGAAATCGGACCTGTGATCATGGGGGAACTTTGACCACCACTGTTGACAAGTGTGTCCACTTCTTGTTGTGAACACCTTGCCCCTGTAGTCTTCACCTTTTCCCACAATGCACTTCCTCACATAGACTGAAATAAAACAGTAAAAAGAGACAAACAACACAGACAACATCTGATATTAAACACACTACAACCACATGAACCTTAACGACATTGACGTCTACAGGCATCACAGCCGGTTCTGGGGGGGGGGGGGGGGTCTCCTTAGGCTGAAGCCTGCCCCCCTGTGGCTCCCCTAAATGTTGAGTCCACTTCAACGCTCTTTGCAATCAAGAAACATCTCACAATATTTTTGCTGTAGTTTAATCAATATGGCAATTAAAAATAACTAACTGGAAGAAATATAAATAGGCCAAATTCAGGTCCCCAATCAAGTTCGGTGACGAAGAGGTCTTTCCAAACATTTGTACTTTCTTTGACAAAGTCAGGTCAATAGTTGCAATGTTCAATGTAATGTACAGATGGATAAACATTGGCAGACACTTCGTTAAGGACGAAAAATTACCATTACCATTTACAGCACAAGCCAAAGAACCGCTGACGTCGAACGGTTCTTAACATGGCCTTCTGCCCCAAAGAGACCATGTCACTTGTCCCCAGCCTTGCCCCCCTAGACTACATAAGCTAGAACCGCCACTGAAAGGCATGACACCTTATGTAACCATCGTGACACAATCTTACCCTTTTTCTCATAAAGGTCGCAGTTTACATTTCTCTTCACCTCCGCGTTGCTGCCATCGCCCACCCAAGGCAAGTGTTTGCAGGTAATGAGAGGTCGCGTCTCATAATTGAAGGCTCTAGAGTGAAAGGTGTTTTTTGATCATCCATTTGTACATACATGAATATTGTACGTTGTTATTACGCATTTTAATAAATACCAGAGCACATGAAAATCATATGTGTTTGTGTTTGTGAGAGTGCGCGCGTGCGTTTGTGTGCGCGTGTCACCTGCAGTCGAGCGATAGGGAGCATCGAGTAGCACAGTCCTCCAGGGGGAGACCTTCTGTTACGAGCGCCAGCGCTGAGTTCCAACGCGTGGGGACCAGCTCCCTGCCCTCCGAGCGCTGGAAGTCATTCAGTGGACTGCGATACACTGTAGGAAACCATGAATCATGTTTCTATAATCAATCGATGCGTATCAATGCTATTATATAGCATTTGTGTGTAAGCCCGTGAACGCTGGTCCATAGGAAACAACGTGTTAGCAGAAGTCCTGCACACATAACCTTTAGACCAAGAGATGAGTACGCAACTAATGGAAGGAAACTTTGTGACACATTGCAATGACACACTGTCTTTTCTGGCCACATGATAATAGCCCTGATATTATTGTTATAAGACGTCTGTGAAACGTGGGCTATAGGCCTATTATGTTAGACGACATAGGCCTACAATCAATCATACAATTGTGACTCTTCTCTTTATGTTTCTATTTGAATTGGGTTACAGATAATTAACCTGATATTACTATTATTAGTTAGTCTGATAATACATAGGCCATATTGACGTCGCACAATGAAGCTGTGATTATTATCTCGAGTTTTCTATATTTCTGCTTTTCAATATGTAGGACTTCTAATAAAAGACAATCACTGGGACGTTGACCATCAATCGAGTTTAAAGTATAGGCCTACTGTATAACTTGAGATATTAAATCGATACATGGGCGGTTGCTTCAGCATATTCCAAGCGTAATGTCATGATCATTAAAATGTTGGATTCTTATGACGTTTTATAACATCTTCACGTTGAATAAGCCTTTCTTACCTGTAGACATTCCGCAGCAGACGGTCAGGAGCAGAGGGAATAACAACAGTATCATGGTGGCCTTTGTCGTGTGTGTTACGCGTTGATACTATCGAGGAACGGCAGGTCGAACAGTAGTGTTACTTTTAGATTTAAATTCGTACCAATACCTATTGGTCCGTTATGCTTAGGCCACCATTCCCGTTCATAACCGAAGCATCCGAAAATCATAAAACACCTCAAGTTTCTGAAAGCCACGAGGAGCGCAGCTATGGAAGACATAAAATATTGACATCGATGCAACCTCCCATACGCAAACATTGAAAGCCTGATCAAACAGAGGCCCTTACCCCCACAAACACAACCAATCAATAACATAATCAATCATTAATTATGACTAGAGAACCGGGAAATTGCGGGACGCAATGTCAGGAGAATGTTTCCATTTTATTTGGACGGCCAAAGTTAGGTGCCTATCCTACTAACACGTTTTCATTCCTAGCAGAAATAAGCGCCGTTATAATCCACGGGCATTTCAAGAGCAGTTCCAGGGATCGCCGCCAGAGGTCAGTATAAGCACCGGAAGAGATGACTTTTATATGGTTTTTCCGGGATAAAAAAAAGTCAACCAAGCAGCGAAAGCCAAAGCAGTCCCGAATACTCAGCAGTGTCAACACTCGTGGTTCATTTGAGGTTGCTGAAAACATTTGAGGTAAGGGACATCTTTAATTGCACATTTAGTTAGTATTGCGCAAATCTGTAAATCCACTGTTGCAGAATATCAATTTACGTTTAATGTGGACTTTGAACAGACATTAGTTCATCACAACAACTACCAACACAACTGCAACTGGTGACACTTGAGTTACACCCGTTTGTTTGCATATATCAGATGGTAATGACATTGTCCAAATGTCCATGTTTTAGTGTCAATAATTACTATGTCTTTAAATGAACCCATTGTAAGGAAATGTATTCACATATGTTACTTTAACGTACGATTGTGTTTCAATTATTGTAGTGAGCAGATTACAATCGATAGTAGGTTATAGTAAGTTATGCCGAGATATGATCCTATCCAACATGTCCATTGTCGTTCTGTGCAGGATGTCTGCTGTTAAAATGACCGAGGGAAGTGTGCATGTGGAGTACTGCACGAGCCCCTTGTTTTATAGACAGAGCGAGCCCGCCAAAGGGGAGGCCAGGTTGTGCGTCCTTCTCCTGCATGGCATTCGCTTCACGTCAGAGAACTGGCTCAACATCGGTACTCTGGAGACGCTCGCCAAAGCAGGCTGCCGAGCTGTAGCTATCGACCTACCGGGTAATTCCTCTGGGTAATGCCCTGGCTGCCACATCCAGAACAACACAAGGGGTTGGCCTGAAATGAGCAGGGACTGTGCTCGGGTCTTTCACAGTCCCATCTCGGTCACCTCAGTCACTTTTTATTTAATTTGTATAGTAAGCCTGGATGTTAAAGGGGTACCAGAATACCCGTTGGGTAGGCTTGTAAGCTGTTCTATCCATCATACATCTCGGTGGACACTCCCACTTGTGATGTCACTTTAGTCAAAGGTGAGGGCAGATCTTCAAACGGCTATAACAGATAATCAAACTGGCACCGGGTGGTAAAATAGGAGCCCTTTAATGACTTTGATTCTCAACAGGCCTCCCAGGGCCACGTTATACACCTGACCAGCGCTTTACCTCTTGTCTCTTCACTGTTCCAGGCTTCGGTCAGTCCAAGTCAGCCACGGCCCCTGCAGCGGTGGGGGAGCTGGCCCCTGGCGGGTTCCTGAAGCAGGTGTGTGAGAAGCTGGGGCTGGACTCTGTGGTGGTAATCAGCCCCTCCCTCAGCGGCATGTACTCCCTGCCCTTCGTCATGGGACACCAGCCCGCCATCCGAGCCTACATCCCCGTGGCTCCCATATGCACCGACAAGTTCAGCGCAGAGCAGTACCGCGCTGTGCAGGTAGGGGGTGCACATACACGTCATGTGTTCTCTCCTGCTTTGTTTTGGTTCTCTTTCGGGGGTTGAATCTGAGGTTTTCATCTCTCTCCCCTGAACCCACAGATTCCAACTTTGGTCGTTTACGGCGACAAAGACGAACAGCTTGGAGAACTGTCTCTCGGCAACCTCAGCAAACTGGCCAATCACAAAGTGGTGGTGATGAAAGGGGCGGGGCATCCGTGCTATCTGGATGACCCAGACACTTGGCACAAGGCAGTGGTAGAGTTCCTCCATACCCTGTGAAGAGGGTCCAGTGTTGACCTCATGCCATGCCATCACTTAAACACCAGGTCTGGGATACTAGAAGTGCACGTTACTCATTGTTTTCACACCAAAATAGTGCATGTAATATCGAAATCTGTTGAGTGCTCAATGTTTGCTTTAAGTGAAGGATTTTAACAAACATTAACTGTAGTCAAGGCCATAATCGAGAGGCCATAAAATCCATGCTCTTGTCTTCTGTTGTCTTGAACTCCTGAAACATTTGTGCGTGTTCTGTATTTCCTTCGACTTGAGTGAATTGTGATTTCCTGAAGGCAGTATTTCAATTCAATAGATTGCTTGGGTTGGACGATTTTCTTATTTAATGATAATTGTTAAGGATTCTCTAATGATGCACCCCAGTGATAGATACAAATAATTGATTTAGATACAAATAAACGGTCAAAATTGCAATCAATTTCACAAATGACAACCAGATTGTACCACACTTACTTTGTGGACCATACTTGTACTTTTACACAATAGAAAAGACCACACAGCCAAATGAAGTGAAAAATATGAACATTATTTAATAACTGATTCTCTGTAATAAACAATTTGAAAATATTTTACAAGGAGTCACAGACACAATATTTTTACAAATTTTGCCCTCTTTTTTTAAGCTTCATCTGTACAAAAGAATGGAGCGACACGGACCAATGTCCAAACCAAAAGGAGCTCAATTTTCTGCACTCTCTCTCACACACACACACACGCACACGCACACACACAGACGTTCATACTCACGCAAATA
>NC_136945.1:15308302-15340802 GCF_949987615.1 Pollachius pollachius | reverse complement strand
GGTAGCATCATCCGGAGCAGGGAGAGCAGGCTGCTTCATGGAGGTACCATGCGGTAGGGTTAGCGTAAGCAGAGCCGACCGGGGCCTTTTCCGAGAAACATCTAGTGCTTCAAGGCACTATGAAACAAGAGAGAGAAAGAGAGAGAGGGAGAGGCTGCTGAATACGGGCGTCTCCGCAACCTCTCAGCTGAAGTGCTGATCCAATGACATGTAACAGACAACCACCCATGACTACCGCAACCATGTGATCACCATAATGAGCCGCCTCTTACGGCACTTTGAGTGTGAGATGGGGGGGGGGGGGGGGGGGGACCTCCACCACCACTAGAGGTGCGCGATGCGTT
Organism: Pollachius pollachius; assembly: GCF_949987615.1. Classification (NCBI taxonomy): domain Eukaryota; kingdom Metazoa; phylum Chordata; class Actinopteri; order Gadiformes; family Gadidae; genus Pollachius; species Pollachius pollachius. The sequence goes on along the minus strand of NC_136945.1, from coordinate 15,340,458 downwards.
ACAGAAGTAAAGCACATTGTTTGACGGGAGCGCGGGGGGGCGTCCTCGTCGGGATTGGCAGAAGGTGAGCTTGCACACTAGAGCACATGATAGAGATATAGAGATATATAGAACTATATAGAATTGGACATCAGCCAACCGGAGGTCGGACTTTGTTCATCGATCGTTAACGGAGCACATCAAACATCAGCACGGACGATGGGCGGGTTCCCCTGCGCGGGGAACCGAGGCTGCTTCTATTGGTCGCAGTTGCCGAACAAACTCGCTATTCTGTATGAGCCGGATAGTAAGAATAAAAAAAAAGGTTACCATCAAATGATCCCTATCTAAATGGACGCCGGCCTCTCTGTGGAGCCGGGAACGCCTGGTGCTCAAAAGTGATCCGGGATTCCCATCCCGTGCATCCCCATGGTTACCCTAACGCTAAATCCAAAGTCTCCTCCTCCCCCCCCTCGCTAATTTGGCTAGGAAACATAAGACCACATGAACGTCTATCTCAATTTGGCAAGAAGTAGATATAGTGCATACATTAATTCATGTCTCTAAGTAAACACCAAACAAACTCTGCTTTTTCCAAAGGAGAACTTAACTGCTGGGAATATAGTTTTGCACTGGAGCAGGTGACACAAGCCCTGGTTTCATCCCAGCCCCCGCCCCCCCCCCTCCGGACCAGAGTTTTATTTTATGATGGCTTCGCTGTCTGACTAATCCACGGCCCCTCATAGGAGGCAAATGACTGAGTGTTGAAACTCAGGGGCTAGGGCGAGAGAGGCAGAGAGACAGGGAGAGAGAGAGGGATACATACGCCACCTGTGGGATTAACAGGAACTGCGGATGAACAGAGTTTAATACCGGTTCCATCCAGTGGTGGCAGGCTCTGCAGGGAACGGGGGGGGGGGGGGGGGGGGGGGGGGGGGGGGGGGGGTCCTCTTGGCATGGGTCCAGCTCGATAGAGGGGTCGCTTCTGGCTGGATTTGTTTTTTGGATTCCTTTTTTTCTTTGTGTCGTTCCCTCTGTCGTCGCCCTGACAACGATGGTCCAGCTGAGGTGAGGGGGGGATGGGGGGGGCTGGACCGGGCTGAAGAAGCAGAGCAAAGTCCAGCAGTTCATCACGTGAAGCTACAACACGACGGGAAGCAAAGCCGGGTGGAGTGCCAGGGCACGAGGCCCCCCCCCACCTGGGCGCCTGGCCGGGCGGGGGTGGGAGCCCGTTATTACCTGTGACTAGAGGGGGTAAATAGGGTCAAGGGGGGGGGGAGGGGTCCGAGAGGGAAGGGGGCGGGGTTCTGAGAGTGGGGGCGGTGGAGTTAGAGAAGAGCAAGGAGAGCGCTGGGGCTGGTCAGCTGGGAGAGTAGCAGCAGCTGAATGGCCAGGAGGGTGATGAGGGAGGGGCCGAACGAGTGGCCCCGCCCACAGTCCGATGTGTTCTCCTGCAAGGCCAAACAAACACGCACACGTCAAATATTGATCCCCGGTCCTTGCTCTATGTCGGGGTTTACCACAACAGACTGCTGTTTATACCAGCGCATCATTTTCAGATAACGGCGAAAATCGCTTCACCGGTACTAAGCTAGCAAGCGAAACATTTGTTTGACTCATAACATAGTAGCAGTTGACCAGATGGCAACAAACTAAATAAAATAAAAATAAGTTTGTCTTCAAAAGTTATATGCTGCATCTTCACATCTGCTGGTCCGATCACATGGTGATGCTAGCTGACAAATAAATGTGATATTCCTGCATGTAGTTACTAGATATTTTATATGCAAAGTATTTATTTTCAGCAAATATCCTAGTGACGGCGAGACTGAGCGAAGAGAGCATTGATGTACACATATTTGCCCTATTCATTCAGTTTGGGATGTCTAAGGTAGTTTATAAAGTAGTCTGGCTGACAGGACTCAGATAGGACGTTCAGAAAGCTATTTGGTCGGACTACTGGACCTACATACAGGACATACTAGCTACTACTACTACTTTAGTATTTTGACGTGATGCTACGTGAACGTTAGCCTGGAGTCTCTGCAGTGGTAGACTATGAACAGGGCTTACAGATTGGTTGTTGTCGAAGCACATGGACGGCCCTTTCCTGTAGCGAGCCACCTCATCACACGGATTAAGGTCCTTGTCTGTGACAAAACGGTTAAGGGAAGCCACAGATTGCTTGGGTCACACATCGTCATACTCAAAGGCCAAGACCGCTGTCTATGAAACCGTCATTCATACCATGAATAAGAAATACCCTCAGAGTATAAATCTGTGGAACACAAAAGAAAAAGACAGACGATTGAGTGTTGGTTGCAGCAGTAGTTGAAGTGTTCTTGGTATAAAACAGACAAGCCAAAGGATACACTCCTCCTCCTCCTGGGACAGCTTGTCAATCTCACAGCCGTTGCAGGGCATCTTCTCCGCCACCACAAACAGCAGGTTGGTGTTGTTGATCTTCTTGGCGTGGATCAGCCTGCAGGAAGACAGTCTGTCAACATCCCCCTCAATGATCCTCCCCACCTCATACTCCCTCCCCTCACTATCCCTCTCGCCTCACACTCTCCCTCTCAACTCTCCCCCCTCAAACTCCCTCCTCTCACACTTTCGCCTACCCTCAAACTCCCTCAGCTCACTCACTCCCCTTACACTCCCTCCCATCACACTCGCTCCCCTCTCCCACTCCTTCCCCTTCATACTCCTTCCCGCTCACACTCACTCTCCCATCACACTCAGCCTGTCTCACACACTCATTGACTAATGGACACCGGGCTAGCTGGCCGGCTAGGCTTATAAGGCTCATTTAGCCGACGACGTGACCGCTTCAATTAACTCTGATGAGATTCCATCTCACTCATTACCTTGTGAGAGTGCTATCAATCTAGCGTGCTAGCTGTAGCTGTTTTTGCGCTATGTTTACAGTGTGTTTGGATCAGTGAATTTGCACGGTGTGTGTGTGCAAACCTGGAACAGTTGCCACAGTCTTGCAGCATGTTGAATGTGCTGTTCAGGTTGGTGAAGTAGTACTGTGTCTGGATCATTACACAGCCCCGCTCTCTGGAGTCCATTCCCTCTGCCAGCACCTCGTCTGCAGCACGCACAGGCACACGCACACGCACACACACGCACACGCACACGCACACACACACACACACACAATGAACACACACATTAGACCAAGACATGAGGCTTCACTTTTGGCAGGTTTGTAGGTCTTATTCAATTGATTATCATGTTGTATGTTCATCAACACAATATATAAATACCGTCAGGTCTCAAAATATATTTGATATGTTCCATCGTTTATTTTACAGTTCCAACTGCATTCCAAACCCAATCATATTGCGCAAACACCAGAGTCGAACATGGTCCGGGCGGGTCATTATGTGCACCTGCACCGACACCTGTACCAGTCCAACACTTGAGTAAATAGGAGATGGCCATTCACCTGTGATGAACCAACTCTGGTACGCCATGCCAGCGATGACCTGCTGGAACAAGGACCTGGAGAGGAGGACAAGGTTCACACACATGGCTGGTGTTGGGCCACGTATGGCCTGTATCACAACACACGACAGCTCCGAGCAGTTTTCAGTCTGTCTGCCCACTTACCACGTCGCTGCAGATGTCCACCAGGCCATGTTCAGGAAGTCTGCGATGGTGGGCTGCAGGCACACAGTAACAGTACATCACAGGGTTTAGATCACAGGGAGTCTTGTTGTTTATTTTGCTATATGTCTGCATAAAGACATGCATATCTGTGCATGCTGTACTCTCCTGAGGCAAGCCAAGGGAAGCCATGTCAAACTACTGGCTGCGGGAATATCATGTAGTGAATACATGTGTCATGTAGTTTGATTTCTGTTTGTCTCTCTCTTTTGAGCCCAAGGGATGCAACATTGATGGCTCAATATCGCTCACTATCTTTATGTGATCAATCTCTTATAATCGAAACAATTCTTGCTTGAATATAAAATGATAAACGGAAGGTTCCGGTCCCTGAGTCTGATTGGTTCAAACGCTATTGTATAACAGTCTATAAAAACACAGCTTTGACCGCATAAAAAAAAATCATTTTTTTATGCCACACTGATTTTTATGAATGTGCCGCCAATCTCAAAGCCCGATTACCCTGTATGCTAGCCTGGGTTGCTTGGCAACCAGCCTGCTATCCTGAGGAATTAAATTGCCCGGCAGAAGATTGATGATTCGTTTTCAATTAATGATCGCATTTTATGTTGCCTCCTGATGTCCTTTCGGTTTACACCTACTAGGTTGTCTATGGTAACCGTTTTATCCAAAGCAATAAGCCGCCTGAGACTGTGATTTACCCACGGCCTCTCGTCGCTCATTGCTTGAATATAAAAAAGACATCTGTGAATCATTGGGTTCAACATCAGCCCCCCCCCCCCCCGTCCAGTGTTGTCGTGTTCTGATGACCTCACCACAAAGGCACCCCTGGGTGCTGCCCCATGGCTGCTGGTGGGGTTGGGCTCGCACACCGACTGGTAGTCGTAGGACTGCTTGCGGTTGTAGAAGGAGCTGTTGTAGAGCGCGTACATCAGGTAGGGCTCCACCTCGCTGAAGAACATGCCCACCTGAGGAGGAGGAGGGAGAGGGGACACATGACACAGCCTGGCTCAGCCCCAGAGGTGGGGAGAGATCGGACGAGACCCAACACAAGACACAACAAGACCCAAGCTCACCTTGTTCCAGTCCTCCTTCTGATTGGACATGATGAGGAATCCACCGTCGTCTAGGAGGTAACAGAGGAGGTCCTGTGTGTGGAAGCACAACCCGAGGTTATTTTGTTTCTCTTTTAAGAGCTGAGCCAAGTAACGCTCAAAGTCTGCTTTATTGTCAATTCCAAAAAATGTACAAAACAAATGGAAGAATCGAAATTGCGTTTGTCCCTGACCCACGGCACATTAAGTATAAAAGGATAAAATTAGGTAAAATGAACTAAAATAAGCAATATTTACTATAAATAAATTCTAAATAGTGCAAAACTATCGAAGCGGGAGTGTTTTAAAACGTGGGATGAAAGCGGGGACGATGCAGAGACGTTGACGAACTGACTCACTTCGCTGTTGGCCTCGCAGTCCATTTCACAGGCGCTGTGGGGTCCGCACTAAACCGGGGAGAGCAGACGTTATCATCATAAACAGAAGGAAACGTTAGAGGTAGTCACCCAGCGGGGTAGGTCGCCGTGCTTTAGCTCACCGCGTTGGAGCCCTGGCGGTCCGTATGGTTGCTAGCCAGAATCTTAAACTTGTCTGTCCACGCCTCCAGGTCCAGCTTCACTCCGACCACTGTTATGTCGCGGCCATGTTGGACACGCCAGGCACAGAGAGGCACACAGAACCCGCCATGGGACAACAAAATACACGGGGAGGGAGGGGGAAAGCAGTAGAAAAGAACCGTCAATCACAGAGGCAGTTTTCCGGGCCTGGCTGTGAGGGGGGTCGGCTTAAAAGGAGACCACCCGGCAGGGTTGTGTGATGGCTAACAACCTGCAGGTTTGATGGTCTTCCCGCCCACGCTGATCTCCACCGCCGTGCTCACCAGCACCCCTATGGTGTCGTTCTCCGGGTTGAGGAGGTCGTCCCTCACTGCCGGGTGGGAACACACAGCGGGGGGGTCACGTCAGGGCGCTCAGCAGGTACCCCCACCGCCGCCACCGCCGCCATGGTAATAATAATAACACATAAGGACATAATGGTCCCGACACAATGAGAAGAGGACGAAGGAGGACGAGCAGGGGGCTCAGACGAACAACATCAGCAGAAGGGAAGGAGTTGGCGATGAAGGAGCTGCGGATCGAGGTCTGTTTTTCTTTGTACGGACCTTCATCGCGATTACAGTCAAAAAAGGGCTTCACAGGCCACATCTATGAGTCCTCCCTGATAGTAGCCCTCCGAAGGGTCGACCTTATTACACGAGGGAGGGATACATGCGGCCGGGGATGAAGTGATGATGGAGAAGAAAGGACTAGAAGTAGAAGACAAGCCCAAGTGGGCCGTAACGCACCTGTTCGATAAGGCGCTCTGAAAATGTAGCCCTTGTTGTCCAGGCTACGGCGGTAGTAGCTGGCGTTGAAGGGTTCGGGGTCTTCCTCCCACGACTCGGCCGCTCTGAGGCGGCGGAGGAAGAGGGTTAGGACGACCACCTGCACGCTCAGGGTCAAACTATCAAAGCAACAACGGAAACTAAAGTGCCCTCCGTCAAGACTTAAGAGCGGGGCTGATGTGGCTTTTGCAGTCATTGGCCCCAAACTGTGGAACGAACTCCCTCTTCATGTCAGGCTAGCCCCTTGAGAGCCCATCTTCCAATCCCTCCTAAAAGCTCCTTTCTATTCTCTTGCGTTTAACTCCACATAAGTTTTATTATTGTCTAGTGTGTCCTTTTTTGTGTTTTTAATTGGTTACATTTTATTTGTTTGTTTTATAACTAGATAGTTGAATTGTACAGTACTTTAGTCAACCGTTGTTGCTTTATAACAGGCTCTATAATAAACTTTAACTTGAACTTACTTGTTGGGAAACACTCTGGTGATGCCGCCGTCAGTCGCCGCAAACACTGCTAAGAAGCCATACCTGCAGACCACCACAGAGTCAGGGTCGGGGGGGGGGGGGGGGAAGAGAGCGGACGACTCGCATGCTACTGGATGCTCCTTACGTGTTCAAGTCTTTGTTCTTCCACACTTTGTCCACCAGCTGTCCAATGATGCCAGTGTCAAGGATCAGGTTATGAAGCAGCAGATTGTCACCTAAAACCCAGAAATATACAGACATTAATGTTGTATAGAGACACACGCCTACTTATGATAAGCATCTGATTATTTATTTTCTTTAAGGGATTTTGTCACGCTGAGATCGGTCTGACTGTTTACTGGTATAAAAAGTAACTTCCTAATTTCCTAAAAAATATATAATTTATTCCCCAAATTACATTCCGATCACGTTTAATGTTGATTGCTAATGATATGCACTCAACAGCTGGAGCTTCCTCTATGCACTCACACTACTGCTAATCAAATAGTGAAGGAATACCGGGCCCTCCTACGTTAATTCACACTCCTAACATCCTGTTTCCTCAGGAAACACATCGGATCACAGACGCAAGAATACCAACCGCGTTTGGTATCTACACACACTTAGAGGCGGAGAGGAGAGGAAGGGAGTTGTGCGGTCTGAGTATTCTATAAGTGTGTGTCTGGGTGGGGAGCAGGTTGTGGAAACATTCTGTCTGTATAATGAAGGTGGATGATCGGGCCCCCGGGGCCCCTAGTTCTCTGCAGGGGCCATCCAAACAGAACATAAGAGCAGGGGGAGCGGGGCTTACATTGTTTGGAGTCTGGCGTCACCTTCTCCATGAGAGCGATGAAGTTGAACAGGAACTCGGTGTTGTTGCTGGCGAGCTCCAGCTCGTTGCAGTATTCCCTGGGGGGAATGGAGGGCTGCGTTATTGCCTGTTCGCCATCGACCAACGACCGGTCACTGGGCATGGCCACTGCTTCCCTTTGTCTATTCATGGCTTACACAGAGGATTCAAATGAGCAGTCCACACACTCACTTATGTATGTAACATGCAAGGCTTATTCTGACACATTGAAATAAATATGAATTGTGACGGACACACAATGGGTTTCTCTTTAACACAAAGACAGCAGCTAGAGAGCATAAATGGGTTTGGTAACCTAATATTGAGGGCAGTGACGATTTTGTCAATCTTTATGGTTTGAGTTCAGCTAAATATTAGCTTTATCGGTTTTCAGGAAGGAAATATACGATGGTGCATACAGGGGTGAACACATCCAACCATGGCAGCATGCAGATTTGTGCCGTTAGGGTGAGGCAGGAGAAACTAGGATGGATCTTAAACGTATTAGTATTTGAAATGAATGGAAGGAGACACTAAACCAGACACAAATTAAATGAACCTGAGATCTTGCCCACAATAATAATAGGTAATACACACAAAACAGCCACACACAAAAACACAACAAACACCATAAAACTAAAAGGTGCGTTCTGCAGGGAGTACAGTGAACAGCTAGGATGTTGGGCTTGTGGACACAAACAACAACAACAACAACAACAACAACAAACACAACAACAACATAACAACAACAACCACAGCAAACACAACTAATTTTTGTGCAAGAGACGGGACCACACAGCGGGCGAGCGAGAGAGATGGCCGTTGATGGGATAAAGAGAGAGCTAGAGCGAGAGAGAGAGAGAGAGAGAGAGAGCGTAACACAGCAAGCAGTCACACAGGGCTACCTGGGAGCTATGAACACATGTCCCTCGGACTCAAAACTGTTTGGCAGCAGTGATTCAAAATCTGCAACAGAAAGGGGGAGGTTAGCAGGGAAGAGCTGTTGGTGGTCGGGGAGGGGAGGGGAGGGGAGGGGGGGCGTTGTCGGGGTAACAGCAGCTGTTCTTCAGGAGGGTGCAGGGGGCAGTTAACCATAGCAGCGTCGGTGGTGGAGGTGGTGGTGGTGGAGATGGAGGGATGGGTGAAGAGGATCATGAACACCAGTGTCAGCCAATAGGACGCCTCCAATGGAACCAGGACGTCTCGAGGAGCGTCTTTTTTTTGGGGTCTTTTGGTTTCTGGGAGGGAGGGCGGTCTGGTGCGGAGGTCCGAGAACTGACTTGCCCGCGTTGGTTATAACCGGGGGTGAAGGGAGTTCTGGGACCCGTTGCCGCACACAGAGGGCGCCAGGGCAGGCAGCGATATGGCGATGGGAGGGGGGAGGATGGAGGCGGTCATCCCTCAGACAGGCAGGGGGTGCGGGCGCGCCGGTGGGGACGCCTAGTCCGCGGAGGTGCATTGCATTGTGAAGGGCATGTCGTTAGGGGCAACTCAACTTTGGATTCATACCCCCCAAAAAAAACAAACAAATAGAAAATAAAAGAGAAAGAGGGGGGAAAAGGTTGTCGCCTTAATTCCGGCGGCTGTGGTGTGGATCCGGCGGGGGACCTGTGAACCGTGTGTTTGGAGAGGATGCACACACGAAGGGGTGGGTGAGAGCCAAGATGGTGTGCCCAGGTAGTGCTGCACCCACAATGCCCCGCACGTCCAGGTCAACAGCGGGTCCCCCCGGGGTGTCTGAGGGCGGAGCGGGGGGGGGGGGGGGGGGAGAAGCGGATGATGGAGACAGGGGGGTACCGCGGGAAGGGGAGACACACGAGTTGGGGGGCCTTGCGTACGCCAAGAGGAGTGGGGGGGGGGGGGGGGGGGGGGGGAGACCTCGGCAGACCGCTCTGCTACTCTTACACGGGATGGATGGTAGAGAGAGAGAGAGAGAGAGAGAGAGAGAGAGAGAGAGAGAGAGAGAGAGAGATGGCCGTGGTGAAATGCAACCTGTGTGTGCTGTTTACATGTGTAATCTGTTTTTTTAGACAATTCAATGCTACTAATAAGCTTCTCTATGTGTAGTTAAATGTGGCTGTGTTTGGTAACGCAAAAACTAAGGGGGCGATGTTCATAAGTGTATAGAAGGATTGGTCAAAGGCTATAATAAGTGATCAATTACTTTGATGCATGAAGAGAGAGAGAGAGAGAGAGAGAGAGAGAGAAAGACAGAGAGACAGACCGAGAGAGAGCAAAAGAGCAGAGTTGTATATACCAAGCATTTAGCATGTTTAAATATACCTGTGTGTATATACACACGTATATACACGCACACAACAGAAACCAGAACAAATCGATTTCCCAGAGAGCCAGAGTATCTGTCTCCCTTGGGAGCAGCAGGTGCTTTCTGGGTGCTTCTGTAGCAGCGTGGAGACTCAGGAGTGTGGGTGGGTGGGTGGGGGGTGGGGGGATTCTGGAGCCTTGGGGGAGATATGGATATTCTGAGCTGCAGCAGAGGGTGTGACTGGCTCAGGCCACAGTAGAGGTCAGGGAAGAGGAGGAGGGAAGAGGACGTGAGGAGAAGAGAGGAGGACAAGAGAGGAGGAGGAAGACATGACAGGAGGAGGAAGAGTAAGTGGAGAGAGGAGGAGGAAGAGGAGAAGAGGACGAAAAGGACCGGGAAGAGGCGAGAGGAGGAGGAGAGAGAAGGAGGAAAGAGGAGATAAGGGGAGGAAGAGTGGACAAGGAAGAGGAGAGAGGAGGAGGAGGAGGAGGAGGAGAGAGAAGTAGAAGAGAGGAGGAGGAAGAGGAGGAAAATGAAGGAGGAGGGGGTTTTGGGGTGGGGTGACAAGACTGGTAGGAACGAAGGCAAGCAGGCTGGGTAACAGGTAACAGCGTAAAGGGAAGGGGAGGGGGCGCGGTCAGCAGGGGGTGGGGCTTATAATGAGAGTTGTGGTTAGGACGGGGAGGAGGGAGGGGCAGCGGTAAAGGGAATCAGGAAGTAAAGAAAAGATACGCGCACCAACATGGAGAATACTTGCCCTTGGAGTAGCGCACTGTGTGGATCCGTCAGAGAAGGAGCAAGGAGAGAAACAGGGGGGCAGGTGGGAAGGGAGGGGGGGTTTGGGGGGAGGGGTCACAGACAATATTTTATTCAATTACTTTTTGAATAAAAATATTGTTTTCTCCAAAAGACAAAACGAAAGAAAGAAAGTGAAACCGATCGAGTCAAAACGAGACGGGGAAAAGAAAAGAAGGAACCAAAACGAAGGGCAAAATTATTTTGCCGGACCAGACAGGCAACACAACGGATGGCTCGAAGGAAGAACGCAAACAAATGAAATTGAACGAGGGACAACAACAACAGAAATAAACAAAGAAAGAAAATATATATTGGTAGTTGGTAATGGCAAAAACCAAACTTCAAACAAAAGGAGTGAGAGACCAGGAGAAGAGAGCAAACCAAAAGAGGTCCGAACAGAGAGAGAATGGGGGGGGGGGCTCTGTTCGGACCACACACAGAAGGTCCAAACCAACACTGAACACAGACCCGTCGCCAGGAGCGAGAGGCAGTTTATCACATTGAATGATTCCAAAGCTGAGGAACAGGACGTAGACATCTGACGGAGCAGAAACAATAAACAGTGACAGTCACACACACACACACACACACACACACACACACACACACACGGACACACACAAACACACACACCCACAGTCACACATTCTCCCATACTCACACACAGACGCACACACCCAAAGACACACACAGACACACACACACTTACACTCTCTCTCAGAAGACAGAAGCAGCGAAAAGCATGCATTTTTTTCACAGCTCTTCAGAACACAGAACACGGAACACGGAACACGGAACAGAAGAAGCCTTCCCACGCGGGGCTTCAGAATCATTACTGGATGAAGGAGAAGAGGCGAGAGCATTTGGCCAACAAAAATAATAGCATACTGTCGCCCATTATTTTCACCTTAGTTACCACACAGTAAAACCACAGCTTTCACCTTTCTGTCAGTTCTGGTCTATTTTTTCCTTCAGCAGATGTGAAGTAAAAATATCACCATAGTTACGGCACAGCATGAAGACAGTAGGGAAAGGTGGCAGTAAGGGGGAGGAGTCTGCTGGAATCCAGGTGTTGGGTTGCGGCCAATCAGACCGCACAGAGGAGGAGGAGGGGGGAGGGGGGCGATCGAGGAAGAGGACAAGGGGAATCGTGGGTAGAAGGAGAGAGGGACTAACTCTACTTGGGCACTTCCCTGTTTGAAGGGGCTGGAGACCCCAGACCGTAGTCGGAAGGGAACCAAGAACCTAACATGTTAGAGATATATCTAAAGAGTGAGGACAGAGAGAGAGACAGAGACAGAGAGAGAGAGAGAGAGAGAGAGAGAGAGAGAGAGAGGTCGTAGGGTTTCCCTGGTTAACTTACAGCGAACCTGCTGGATCTGGTCGCTGAGGTTGGCCTTGATATGGTTCTCGCTGTATGTGGGCAACACCAGCCCTAGACTGGACATCAGCAACACATGGTGAGACACGCATATGGAGACACACACGCACGCCCACACACACAGACACACCCGCACAGACACACACATTACATACATATATTTGAGGACGATATATGCAAAATCTGGGTTGCAATTATTATTATTTTTCCTTCTCCATTGCTTTGATTTTAGTTTGACATTTCACAATTTCGTTTGATCGTTTCATTAGATCGTCGCTAGCCTCGGTTTAAGAGATAAATTGAGGTCTTAAGAAAGACAACAGTGCCATCGTATCCTTGTATCCGGCTTAACCTTAATCAGAAGAATTTGTGTTCAGAGAACTCACAGAACGAATTTGTCTTATCAATTAATTTCCATCATCACATAGGACCACGACCCCTGTTAAATAAATTGAGCAATGGTCCCTCTAAACGAGAGGGTAATGGGATCTCCTGATGTAGAGAACAGTAAGCCTTGACTGGGCAGCCTGCCAGCAGTCCTAATGCTGAATACACATCGGGCAGTTGTAAGTCTATTGAATATTATAAACTGTTATTTGCACAAAGCGTTGCCTTAAGGGAATGCCGCTAAATGGTTGAATCAGGGCGAATCCATTCCAACGGTAAACCCCTTCACATCGGGTGGTTGGAGTTACGCAGGGGATGCGATGTCAGGTGTTTGTCGCCATAACAACAGACCTATAATTCGTGCCGTCCACAGGAGTCCACGTGTACGTCCGCCAGGCCTCATCGATGTATCGCTGTCGATTCAAAAGAACAGGCAAAAAGCACAGCCAAAAAAGACAGTCAGTCATTTATCTAGTCACTTAATGTCCAAGGGGAGAGAGAGAGAGAGAGAGAGAGAGAGAGAGAGAGAGAGAGAGAGAGAGAGAGAGAGGGAGGGTGAGAGATAAAAAGAGAGTGAATGGGGGGGGGGGGGGGGGGGGGGGGCAACATATTGAGTAAGTCTTAGTCATTATAATGCTTTTCTGAAAGGTGTCATTTTGGATCGCGATTGACTTTCCCATATTGATGACTTGCCTCATCAACCGACTTAATGAGTGTCTTGATTTTCCGTTGCCCTGGTTTGCCATCAATCATCTGCCGTCGGATCTGAACGCAGAGACGATAGAAAAGAAGAGAGAAGAGAGAGGAGAAGAGAGAGAGAGAGAGAGAGAGAGCGAGTGAGAGAGAGAGAGCGAGTGAGAGAGAGAGAAGGAGAGAGAGAGAGAGAAGGAGAGAGATAGAGAGGGAGAGAGAGATAAAGAAGGGACAGAAGTGAGAGAAGAGAAGACAGAAAATAGACAGAAAACGAGGTAAGGTTAGGGTAAAAACTAAAAAGCAACATATGGGTTTGTATTAAACGTGGTGCCGTCCTCACCTCCTCTTTGTTGCTGTCTTCCAGCTCGGCATCCAGGAAGTCTAGAGTGACGGGTTCTCTGAAGTTAAAGATCTGGACCGATAGGAGAGAAGCGGGGGGGGGGGGGGTCAGCGAGAGTGATATCACACTCCGAAGCGGATGGATTATTTCGGGTGAAATTGTTAAGACTAATTTATTGCACAGGGCTCAGCTGAAATGTTTCTGGAGTTGTCAGTGAGTATCAACCGACAAGCAGCTGTATTACACTTGTGTAGTTCTGGCCTGCTTGCCTTCACCACCACAGACAATGGCCCTCTAAGTAAAGCTTTGTGAAACAGCCAGAGAAGCCACGCCCACCCGATAGTGTTTCCACACCCAGAAACACATCCCCAGAAGTGCAGCTCATAACCGGGGTGCGTGTTGTGTACAGTGTGTGATGACGCAGGGTGTGTTCAGACCTTGGGCTGCAGGTTCGGATGCAGCAGGACGTAGCCATTGGGGTCGATAGCGAAGGTGTAGCCGTTAGCTCCGAGCTGAACCGCGGCGCAGAGGAGGGAAGACAGGAGGTAAAAAAGATTACACGACTAATCGGAAGCGCACAAATGATACAAAGCTGAGCTAATAGCAGGCGTCAGTCACCCTGTATGTCGGCGTCTTCCTCTTGATCTCGTTGATGGCGATGTCCACGCCCATCACTCCCAGGATGAGCTGGTTCTGCCGGAGGAGACGGAGGAGAGAGGCGGGATTAACGTCTCGTGCCAACAGTCACGGCGTTCCCAGCGTCAGGAGGAGACAGCTGAACACACAGGCTGTCTGTGGCAGCTGGGGCTCCAACAGGGGGCTCCTTCTACCAAGCCTCTGATCGAGGATCACTAGGCCCTTTATGCTTCTAAAGGCTAGACCGAAGAAGAGAGTCGCAATGCCTGTCGTCGCCTCCGGGGGGCGGTGTTGCCCCGCGGAGCTGACATCTGGGGGGCACCGTTACAAATGCGAGATGAGTCAATGATGACTGTCAACAACCATGGAGGAGCTGAGACAGAAAGCAGCCGACCCCCCGTTTGTTATCTACCTCCTGCTGTGTTAAACCCTGCATGATTGCCAAACATATGCATTCCTATGTGAAGCCCTTGCTACCTAAACTGCTTTTTCCATGCAAGCATTCATACATAGTTCTGGTGACACACATCACGCTGTGGTTTGAGCGTGTTGTTGCTGTTACTACCTGTGAGCTAGACACGTCAGCAGTGAGGTTGAAGACCGGCATGGTCCCGGTGATGACCAGACCCAAGCCCTGATAACACAGACAGAACTTGGTAAGATAGTGCTTGACGGTAATCCAATACTATTGTCAACTGAAAGGCAATACAATCAATGATTGAATGGTGTATCGAATAGATACATATGTAGCCGTGTAAACCTCGATCACATGCTACTGACCATGTTATAAGTTATAAAAGAATATTATAAACTAATTAACAGATTTATAAACAGATACGAACATGCTAGGTAACACTGTCATATTCATATCATACGCACTTGGGGAAAGATTTGAGTTTGATTTTGCTGGAATTTTTTTCCCCCAAATAAAGTTTCGGTAGTTTTTCAACAAAGCCCCTTTGAAGAAATAATTGTTTTCGTTATTCCGTTAGTTTGAAATAAATGTGCCATTAAAATCCTGTCAGACGTCGGGGCTGCATTAGATGAAACGCGGTGACAAGATGACTCGACGTTGGAATATGCCTGGTTACATTTCAGATAAACCGGTTACCGTGACACATTTCAACTTTATCAGGGAAATGATTGGCCACGCTAACAAATAATTTCTGCAAGAGAAGCAGAGGGAGAGAGAGAGAGAGAGAGAGAGAGAGAGAGAGAGAGAGAGAGAACGGGAAAGCAATGACGATGACATTTCAACATTTACTTCCACGGTAATGTGTGTGTGGAGGGTAGGAGTGGCTCCAGGTGGTATGTTCCGCCTGTACCGGGATCCAGAGGGTTCTTACCAGAGCGTCCTGGTACACGTTGGTCCACTGCACCTGCTTGGCTCGGGTACCGGCCAGAACCATGGGTCGACCCAGAACGTCCAGGTACTCCTGAGGTCACCATGGGAACACATGGGGTCAGTGTACGCACGCAACACGCAGAACCACACACACACACACACACACACACACACACACACACATACACACACACACACACACAGACACACACACACACACACACAGACAAACACACACACACACACAAAAACAAACAGAAAGACACAGAAACACATGCTGCTATTGTACACACACAAACACGCAGAACAACACACACACACACACACAAACACACACACAAACAGATACATAAACACAACCATACACATACACACAGACGTATCCACACACACACACACACACACACACACACACATATACACAACCATACACATACACACAGACACCCACACACACACACACACACACACACACACACACACTGAGTATATATAGAGCTCCGTTGCTACTGACACTCCAACGACCTTGCTATTCATCTCTCCTGTTATGTCTGCCTCATTTTCCAACACACACACGTACAGGGACGCACACAGAAGTCACAGAGAAGCACGCAAAGAAGCACACACACTGTTTGTCTGTGTGTGTGTGTGTGTGTGTGTGTGTGTGTGTGTGTGTGTATTTGTGTCCCTGTGTGCGAGATTTAAAACACATAATCAGAACTATTACTTTAAAGTGCTGCCCGTGTAAAGGTGTTAAAACAGTGAGCTGGAGGAGTATTATGACATTCATCTGTCATAAAACCACAACACCCTGACTGGCTCTCCTTCCTCCCACATAAACAACCCTGGCTAGCAGCATCCAGGCAGGCATGGGTAAGGACGCGTCTCCCGCTCGGCCAGCCCGGCGGAGCCATAAAGCACTGCAGGCCCAGGCCACTCAAGGCTGTTCCTCATCATTATGGAGGAGCTATTAAAAACACATTAGGAGTGCCAACGGTATGCTGCGCAAACAGACCTCACTCCCCAGCGGCTCGCCTGTCCACCCCCAGCAGGGCTGAGGGACACCTCACCCGTGCCCCCATAGGGGTGAGGGGTTAAATCCACCAGCCATGCATCGTATTCAGGGGACCCGCGGTACCGTCGCTCAGCGGGTTTCCATAGCGAGAGGGGGCCCTGTTTCCTGTGCTCCTCTAGCTACCTATTGATCAATGTCATATTCGTGGTGATATGCTATTGGCAAAACTATTGAATGCATGAACTCCCCCCCCCCCCCCCCCCCCCCCCGCGCCCAGCCCCTCTCGCCCCCCCCAGAAGGGAGACTGATTGCGCTGTCTGGATCAGATGGTTTTTTAGGGCGAAGATAGGAGGAGCAACCTTAAAATAATTTGTGCTCGATTCCTTGGAACAGTTTTCCGTGCCTTGATGGGACCTGGCAGTTGATGTGTTACACACAGCGTAATCTAGGACCCAGCAGTCCTGCAAGGTTACAGCAGGACCTCTGATCCAGCTGTCCTGCAAGGTTACAGCAGGACCTCTGATCCAGCTGTCCTGCTATGTTACAGCAGGACCTCTGATCCAGCTGTCCTGCTATGTTACAGCAGAACCTCTGATCCAGCTGTCCTGCTATGTTACAGCAGAACCTCTGATCCAGCTGTCCTGCTATGTTAAAGCAGCATGATTCATGCAAATAGACAAAGCTTTCAGAGGGGATTTTAATAAGTGTATTTCTATAGTGGCCAGTCTCTGCAGTGTTGATTTAAAACCTTTACAGACAAATACTACGCCTTGCTGAGTTTGTGTACAGCCAAGTGTCTTGATTGTACAGCCACCCACGCGGCTGTACAATAAATGTGGCACTACATTTATCTTTTTTTGCCACGGAGAGTAAGCCGTTGTCATAGTCTGACCCCTTGACACGGCCTTCTAAGCATTTCCTTTCATATCCACAACAGAGGCGTGCTGCGGGAACACATGCTGCTATTCCAGTGTTGCGCTTTTGACCGGTTGTTATGGATCGCCTCAACTCCGAGGTGCAGACAGGCGTAACCTATTCTATTATTAGCCCGCTAAGAGTCCGCTTTAATGCGCCACAGGGAGATATTCCATCAGGACAATGACAGCCAGACCTTTTCGCGGGATGCGGGGGAAAATGTTCCGCCGGCTCACACGGCCTACACAACATAAAAGTCAGGAAGCGGAGCTGTGCGGCTGATGGGGACCGCAGAGAGGCATGGTGGATTCCAGCCGTTATACTCTATACATTAATTACACGCTTGTGTATCTGTAATATCCCCCCCTCCCCCCCTCCCCCAACCCCCATCCTGGGTTCAGTCAAAGCTCTCATTCCAAGAAAATAATTCAAGCTCCTAAATGTTTCTCAGGACAATCACCCAGGATGCATTGTGGGGCAGTAAGCTACAGCGCCACTGTTCCATCTGTATCCTGCCTCGGCTGCCGTCCCATAACACCTGCATCTAGGTCAGAGCAGAACGGATCGGCCCTCCAACACAACGGCTGAAACAATCAGGGGTACTCCCGTCGCACACTGAGGAGACACAGCGATGTTCCACCTCTATGCAATGTTGAAACAAGCCCTGCTTCTACAGGGGGAGGTTAAAGCGACCCTCAGTCCAAAGCCTTAAGAAGGTAATAATCAGGCTTAGCGGTGATAGCGTTGGACTCTTGATCCCAGGCCAGCCGCCTCTCACACCCCTCTGGGCAGGTCTGAGGACCGGAACATTGGTGCCCTGACCCGGATTGGGAGTAAGCTTTATGGAGGCTTGCGCAGCGGAGGTAAATTCTTCCACAGTAAATCTCCCTCACCGACTCCATAAAGGCCAGCCACATATAATGATAGGACATCTATCTTGTTTATTTTTGTTATGATACTATATTTACTATATAATCATGTTGTCAGTTGGGACAACAGAAGGAGACTGCCGAACAGCAGTGGAGTTTTATAACATCGCCCCGACACCCAGATGTCTTAAATATGTCTTAAATATGACAGCAGAGTCCTGGCACCTATAGAATACCTATAAGAGTAAGTGGCAGGTCTTGGATTATAAATATGCCAGTTAATGGAACAGCTGACAGTCTATTCCGGGGCCTCAGTAGGACATGGGTGGCTGAGGGTGGGGGTGGGTGTACAAACCTCTCACAGCCTGCAGCAAACTAGTCCATTTCTGCAGCTGGAATGAGGTTATCCCATGGGGCAGGGCCTTCTGTGTGCCAAGAGACGCTTTGTGTGTGTGTGTGTGTGTGTGTGTGTGTGTGTGTGTTTGTGTGTGTGCGTGTGAAGCTGGGGGAAGAGGTTGGGAGAAATGTGTGGATGAAGAATGAAATAAGGGGTGGAGCTTCCCAAGTTGGACATTTCTTATTGTAATCTCTCAATCTAAAGCCACCTCCCAAAACGTTTCCCTGCATACCCTGGTTCGGGGACATTTACAGCCGTATCTCTCCCCATCAGCAGAACCACCATCAAAAGAATATACGTGGACGGTGCTGAACATAGCATAATGAACCTAGAATGAACTTCCAGGTTCGCTCATTATACGTGCACATCGTTAAACGTGCACGTCATCGTACGTGCGCAGTGCTGTACGTGCGCGCTCAGCCTCTTACCTGGGTGTTGATTCGAATGGCGCCGATGGAAGGAATTTCAAAGTAGTAGCCTGAAATGGAAATGAGAAGAACGTTAAACGTCAGCCCCAGGTGGCCAACCGGGCGGAGGGGGGAGGGGCTCCACCGCTGACGAGTGGAGCAGCCAACGCCGGCTCCCCCAGGGGGCCGTCTGCGGAGGGACTTCTCATCTACATGCACGCCCCCGGTCGCCCTCGACGACGACGTGGGCGGCAGGTTGAAAGGATGCTGAGCCCCGAGCGCCCCCACTGATTTGAGAGGGAGGGAGAGCGAGCAGCCGGGTCGATGGCGCTGTGTTTATACCAAGGGCTGGGGAACGGAAGCCGACGGAGGGACAGAGGGCCTGATAGGAGGCCGAGACGGAGGCCCCGTTCAGAGGCTGAGGCGGCCTTCATTACGGCAAGACCTTACTCATTTGCCACAGTGTGGTCTTGTTGAGACACGCAGGCATTCAGGTGTCGACGCGTACACACACACACACACTCACACGTACACACACACACACACAAATATATCGTACATTCATAAACTAAAGAAAAAGTAAGCACAAGTCACTGGGTGCCCGTCTGGGAGTATAGGGGGAAAAAATGGCAGTAGAGAAATATAAGTGATCATCACACGGGTCTTCTCAATGCCGTGGAACGCTCCGTTCACTTGCATGGGCTCTTCACAACTTCCGGCGGTGCATTATATTTGATAATTCACCGTTGCGAAGTATAATTGACCGCTGTCAAGGAAAACAAAGGATTTTTTGCCTCTAATGACGTCTTTGGTATCACTCCGCAAGTAGTCAACCCCTCAACTTGTCAACCCCATTGTCTTCGGTTGCTAAGGGACGTCAACGTCTTTCACAGACTATTTCTCTGCTGATCAACACTACGAACGCTGGTAACAAATAAATTGTAAAAAGACACACCATGTGAAGTTGTTTTTTAGTTTTGGCAAGTAGCCCTGTAATAAGCGGGATTATGTATAGAACGTCGCCGGTCATTATCGGGAAAATAAGCCCAGACAGGGCGAACAGGCCTGAAGGGGCTTATTTTCGATCTATACATTATTCCTTACGTAAATATAGCTTGCGACACAATGTCATAGTACTCATTTGTATTGCAAGGGTAGATGTCTAGCGTCCAACACTGGGTTTCTGTTCGTTGATAGTGCTCTTAAATGAGGTAGGTAGCGCTGAGTAATGATTGAGCAATTTCAAGGTACTTTTTAAAACTTGTTTAACGTTGATAATGATGACAGGAGTCTGAACGAATATAAGATGATATGTAAAAGGATTAAATGATTTTGACAATGTCCAGATGTAAATCAGCCATGGTTTTTTTTCACCTCATGTGAATGCACTTTCTGAAATTGGGCGTTTGGCCCAATCTCAATGGTGCCCACAAACGAACCAGTCCACTGGTTTACATTCGGTGCTAACACGCCACTGTGCTTCGTCACCGATTTGGAGACTTTGATGTGTGCAGTTTTTGCACTATTGGAGAAAACAACCTGGCCAGGGCAGATACAGCTCTAGGGCTGCTAAACATTGAGGGCTTTGAGTTGAATCAAAATCATGGCTGAGTTACATCTCGATCATAGACCAGATCAACAATTAATTTAGGGTCCTGGCAAACCGGCAAAGCCCTCTAAGTAATCGCAAATCATTAGGTTCCGATGAATGTAAGTGGCCATTTTGATTTAAATGATTTCATAACGATGGGTAAACATTCGATTGGGGATTGAGGTCATTGCTGTTCTTATTATGTAATCAAGAAATTATAATAACACTGACCCTTTCCTCCAGATACTGGACACCTTATTGTGAATACTTGAGACCCAAAGAAAATTTCATTTCAGAGCTGCCTCCTATTTCAAAACGTGTGTCTCCTTTCATTTGATTTAGACTCCTTGTCCCCCACAGCTAAATGTGAGAGATGGATTGAGGAGGGAGCGTGAAATATGTGGAACACACAAGCGAGACAACAGCTCAACGCTACGTGTGTATGTGTTTGTGTGTCTGTGTGTGTACACCTGTGTGTGTGTGTGTGTGTACACCTGTGTGTGTGTGTGTGTGTACACACCTGTGTGTGTGTGTGTGTGTGTGTGTGTGTGTGTGTGTTTACCTGTGTGTGTATTTGTGCCCCTGTGTGTGTATACCCCTGTTTGTCTGTGTGTGTGTGTGTCTCTGTGTACGACTGTGTATCACGTTGTTGTTCTAGTCCGTGTTGACGTCACGGTTGAAGGGGTCCGAGCCCTGGCGTGGGGACCCCTGTCCGCTTGTGATAGCACACAGGGGTCCCTGGGTGGGGCCCTGGGTGCTCCTGATACTGCTAGCATGTAATAAGCATCTTAAGGCCGGGAGGACCGCTCCGCTGAGGCCACTGCCCGGCTGACGCCATTGTCTCCTCCTGGCAGCGCCGTCGCTGGCGGGGTTATCATCACAGCCGCTGCGCTACGGACTCCTAATCCCCCCTCCCGTTTCCCAGCCTGGAAATCACCCGGCCGCCAGGCTCCGGCGGATAATTAATACCGACTTCTGGGGCGGTACTTCAGAGCAATGGCGTCCGGCTTAACGGCTGAGGGCTGAGTGCCGCCAACAGACACTTGGAGGCGGACGGTTTGTAGTTTGTTTTTTTTAGTTTTTGTCACTAGAAAGCCCGCTGTCTGTTTATGTAGGGGTTGACGCAGGGCCGGTATGTGTCAGACACACCACTAGGGGGGCCGTAGGGTTAATAATTAGGGTGGGGTGATAATAGGATGTCAATTCAAGTGCCTCAGCAGTTAGGTACTAGACAAGTGGTATAGAGTTAGATGGGAGGATGCCCCAGGCACAAAAACACACTGTGTTTACAAGGTTACAAAACACAATGTGGGATCCATTCAAACATCTGAACACACACACACACACACATCCACACACACACACACACACACTAAAGCCGCTCACCTTTGTTTGCACAAGCGATCCACTGCAAAGGGGTGACGTCATAGTTGTGCTGTCCAACAGAGAAGGTAAACACACGCACCTGGAAGGAGAAAGACAGGACCAACAAGTGAACTATGGGTCGCACAGAGATAGAGAAAGAGCGAGAGAGACAGACAGACGGACAGAGAGACAGAGACAGAGACAGAATCGGAGAGATGGAGAGAGACAGAGATAGACAGAGAGAAAGAGACACAGACACAGGGAGAGTCAGAGACAGAGAGAGAGACACAGACACAGGGAGAGTCAGAGACAGAGAGAGAGAGAGACGCAGGCACAGGGAGAGTCAGAGACAGAGAGAGAGAGAGACGCAGGCATAGGGAGAGTCAGAGACAGAGAGAGAGAGACACAGACACAGGGAGAGTCAGAGACAGAGAGAGAGACACAGACACAGGGAGAGTCAGAGACAAAGAGAGACAGATCTGGGCTACGCCTGGAGGCCCCTCGTCGGAGAGGCTGAGCAACAACAGCTTCAGACGAGGCTCCTCCTGGACATTAATGAGTTCAGTGTTGTGTGACAATAATGGACAAATCCCGAATATCCATCTAATGCAGACACAGGGGCTCGTCGGCTCCCCGGTCGCTTCGTAAGCTGCTAGCTCGCGCACAGACAGTGTGAGAGAGTTGTCAGACAGCAGATTACCGCTAAATGACAGGCGCCGCCATGAGGGAGCTACATGCTAATGGCTATGACAACCCGTATCAAACAGGGCTAAAACACTTTGTGACGGGCTGGAACAGCACCCAACGCCCCTAATGAATGAAATAAGCTATATATGTATAAATATATATATATGTGTAGGATAGCTAAAAATGCTAATGGTGGTGGACAGCAGAGAGTTGGCTTGAAGCGTGGCTAAGACATCCATCCAATGTCTAGAGGGCCGCTGCATAAAGACCCGAATGGAGGAAGCCACCTTGGACATTATGCACAGATGTGAAGGCTGGCGTTTCTGACAGCCTCAACAATGGTCGACATTGTCAGCGGAACAAAGTGACATACAGAGAGAGAGAGAGAGCGAGAGAGAGAGAGAGAGACGGATATCGAGATAGAGTGGGCGAGAGAGAGAGAGAGGGAGGTAGAGAGAGAGAGAGAGAGAGAGAGAGAGAGAGGGCTTGGGTGAATGCGTGCACGCATGTCAGTTCTTCCCAACACCCGTCAGTCAGTCTGTCCGGGGAGGAGAGTGACCGGCTGGAGGGAGTAGGGTCTCACTGCGGCCCTCACCGTTTTGTTGGGCCAGTTGTACTTCTCAAAGATGTCCTGGGCGCGGTCCTCTCCTCCGTCTGTGAACATCATGATCATCTTGTTGCAGAAGGCCCTGGGGGCGGTGGTCTCCTGGGGGGGAGAGAGGGGAGAGAGGGAGGGCAGAGAGTGAAAAGAGAAAGGAAAGTCTGTTCTCCGACGGCGAGTCCGCGCTGGAAGCCCCCAGTCGCCGCTGCGTCGCTGAGCGGGAAACTCAGAGGAGGTTTCGCCGCCGCACGCCAGCACGGGGGGAGCCGGCGGCGGAAAGCATTCAGCTCCAACGACAGGGGGTGGCTACAGGCTCCATCGCTCCACCCGCCCCCCACTTATCCATCCATCCACCCGCACAGCCCCACCCCAACCCATCCATCCCCAGCAGCCCCTGTGCCTGCCTCCACGACAGCTGCCATTGATATGCAGCCCAGCGGCACGTCAACTTTGACAAGATTCTAATAAAGATAAATAATGCCGCCCCCCCCCCCCCCCCCAAAAAAAAAAAAAAAAGAAAAGGCTGCCTTTGGATAATGTATTTTTTCTCCATTATTCTGCTAGCAATCAAGGGGCCGGGAGGCTGCGGCAGACTGCAGACGGCCATTAAAAGTGGCTTTATACATTTACCACGTTGGCTGAGCCACGGAGGGACGGAGGGAGGGAGGGAGGGAGGGGAGGTGGGGGTGAGGGGGGGGGCTGCCACGACTTGGCTCTGTGCCTCCCCAGCCCACCGGAGGAATATAAAGTGTCCTGCGGCTGATCCACCCTCCTCTGGCCTCCGCTCATCAATCATCCCATCAGCAGCCATTAGGAGCGCCGCGTGCCTCGGAGTAGCTGCGCCCGAGACAGCACCACCTGTGAAGCCCCCCCCCCCCCCCTCCTCACGCCCCTCTCCCCTATCCCTCTACCCCCCCCCCCCTTCCGGCCTCCTCCCCACTCTGTCCCTCCGAGTCGTGACTCAGTCGTCATGAGTCGTGACTCAGTCGTCATGAGTCGTGACTCAGTCGTCATGAGTCGTGACTCAGTCGTCACGGCGATGTGTCGGCCCTTGAGCACCTAGTCCGGGGCGAGATGTAATCGCCGCCAACGTGACGTCCGCCCATCAGATGAGTGTCATTGTGTTGAAAGAGGAGATGCTTTTAGTCCTCTCCACCACAGGCGGATTTAACAAAAACCTCACCTGGACTCATTCGTGCAACCTAGACGTCGTGGACCCCCCTAGCCCCCTAAAGTACGCCCACCCCCTCCCCGCGCTTACGTTGAGGAGCTGCTCGAAGGCGAAGGTGAAGCCAGACTTGTAGTCCGTGGTTCCTTTGGCCTGCATGTGAAAGACCGCCTCCTTGAAGATCTTCTTGTTGCGGATGTTGGCTTGGACCAGGTTCTTGAAGCAGGGAACCAGGGCCTCTGCCTTTTCGCTGAACTAGGGGGAAACACAAACACACACAGACACATCACTCCCAAAACCGTAGTCATGTGTGCCATCTCACACGACCTTATTCTGTTAAATCGTTAGATCGTACTTTTCTGTATTTGTTCATTCACTTTTCTTTATGTTCTCTATGTTTCCCCATGGCTGCTGTGTATCCTTCTGTCTTTATTTCGACACACAGTACGTGCGGCTGTGTGTGTATGCATGCGCGGTGTGCGGTTGTGTGCAGATGGGCACTGCCCTTTGCCTCTGAGCCTGGCAGTAAACAGTGCTAATTACAACACTGCACACAAAGAACAGGTGTAGCTCAAATGCCATGGCAGAGCCTGGAACAGAAAGTCTGCCAAGGTAATATAGCCTGTCTCATCTCATACACCAAATTAGCCTAAGACAGTGTGGAATCTGCGTCTGGATGTGGGTTTGTTCATTTGTCATATTTTGTCCCACAATGCATATATGTTGTTTTTACTTGTATGTACTTTACAATGATTGTGTCTGTGAACTGCGTATGGATGTGGTGCAGAATTGTACTCATCTAAATATATATTCAGTGTGTATTTAGACATTGTGTCTCATTGTGTCGCAGACAAAACAACTTTTGTGTCGTTTTGAAGGTCATCTTCAATCTTCATCATCTCTCCGTGATTCCGAATGCATCGTGTAAAATAGGCAAGAGGAAAAGTTGCAGTTGCGTGTCGAGATTGTCACAGATGGAAATTAAAATGTATAATTTGGATCGGAAACGCCGTTTTGTCGGCGTACTTAGTGTTGGCGTGGGAGAAGAAAGGATTTCCACAGGGGCCCTTCATCCAACGGCAGGCGAGTTTCATCGCATTTGCATGTTCGATACAATAACCTCCAGACATGTACTTTATTTTTAAATAAGGCCACGAATTACAGCAAAAATTGACCTGTAAATTACAGCTCAGACCGTAGCTATTGTTGCGGTAGGTCATTGCGACGGTAACCAGATAGCAAACTATCGCCGTATAGCTCATTGTGTGTCTCTGTAAGCCATTACTCTTTTGAAGGAGTTCACCCTGGTGTTCCGACCCAGATTAACACAACCAATTCGTTGCTTTTAGAGCCAGGATTTAGAGCCATACACTGCCTAAGAGCAATGGATTATGGGGGATTACCTAAGCAAGTCTCCAAATAGGGCTAGCAAATCATTTGCTCTGTACGAATGTGTGTGTGTGTGTGTGTGTGTGTGCATATAAGTGAAAGAGAAAGAAAGAGTTATGGTGCGTCTGAGTGAGGGAGTTACTAATAGACAATTTGAATACAAACTGCCACAATTCCGTTCACACAATAGGGGACTGTGCATTTCTGCACATGCACAGATGTACATATTGGTACATCTCCAAGCTGAAGATGCAATGTTTCTAGAGGGCAAGAAGCTAAATAAATACTACAACCTAAATATGTGATTACCATTGGTATTCAAAACAATAATTATGTTTTTTGTTGTTGTTGCTGACGCTCGGCAGAGTACATCAGTGTTTTCTGCACATACATACACAATATATACAGTATATATATGTAGATGAATGTATCTATAGGTACACAACACAATATACATGTTTTAGATGCACCGGGCGACTCACGCTGGCCACGTTGACGTAGTCGTCGTCAGTCAGAGTCTCCAGCATCTCCATCACAGACGCCTTCATCAGCTTCAGAGTGAGGCCGCTCACACTGCCACTCCTGAGGAGGGACGCACACACACACACACACACACACACACACAGACACACACCAACACGCACACACATAAGTAAACAAACGCACACCCACATACACACACACACAGACACACACACACGCACACACATAAGTAAACAAACGCACACCCACATACACACACACGTGCACGCACGCACACACACGGAGGGGCAAACAGACGCACACACACAAACACACGCATGGACACACACAGAGGGGCGAACAGACGCACGCACACAAGTAGACACACACGCATGCATACATGCACAAATGCACACACAAATACACACACACACGCACCCATACACACACACACACACACACACACACACACACACACGCATGATAATGAGATAAATAAGACGGCTCCTGAGGGTTTTGGATTTCACCTCGTCTAAAAACGAATCATTTGGAGTGAGCATGTTGTGAAGTTAAGTTATTTTCTTCTATCTCAATAATTAAAATGTAGTTGTATCAATCTCTTTCAATCGAAGTACATACAAACAAGGACACATATTGGATGTTAGGTCAGCTTTAACCTTCACACCATGTAGCCTGATCCTACATCATTCATAGACATACACATTTCATTAAATACATTGATGATGTACAACTGTTTTATCCCCTTTTACTATTTTACATCAGGGCAACAGACAGACAGACAGTAGGCAGTTAGGAAGGGGAACAGCATTAGATCTGAAGCCACACCGACACACACCAACAGGGGGCACTAGCGGCCCTGGAAGAGAAGGACGAAAGGTAAGGGAAGTGACCCCAGACAGAGGGCGTTGGCAGGGGAGGAGGATACTCACACATCGACTATGATCACCATGTCCTTTGGAGACGAAGCTCCTTGGATGTACCTGTGCAAAGACACACACACACACACACACACGCACACACACACACACACACACACACACACACAAACAAACAGTCATAATTAGCTTTAATTTGTTTTCTTGATCTTTCCGAGGACAATGCACCAAATCATGGAGCCAAGACCCAGCTGTGATAATCCGGTCCTGCCACTTAGGCTGCAACATTCTCAAATGGCTTAGGAGCTTAGGAGAGTTCGTAAGTTTAGCTTTTCTTTTTGTTCGTACTGGATCTGGCTCGGCTTCACGATCGCCACACCCAAATACACCCTACCATAACGTAACCACTGGATGACTGATGATGATTGCAATATTTACAGTGGGCCCCTCAATGAGAAAATGCCTAAAATATATGGTAGCTCTGTATGTATAAATATCCAAGATCCGTCCTAAATACCATTGGCCCTGTCTCACGGAGTGTCTGAGCTCCACTTAATACTGTCAGTAAAATGAGACTGTTAATTTGCTGTGTCTTTGACGACACAAATGATTTGCTTTGGCGGTGCCTTTGTCAAGGGGAAGACGCAAGCTGCTAAACACCATTAGGCTGCCACGGCAGAGCTCTCCCCGAAATAGGGCTGCTCTGGGTGTGTGTGTCAGCCCTGGCAGCACCGGGCCTAAAAGGCACAGACAGAACTGGATAAGGAGGGAGGGCGGGAGGGCAGACATCTTGTTTGTTTACTGGAAGAGGCCCAAACGCAGCGTGAGTGCATGGTCGATAGACGATGACATCCTAAAGGCAAAGCGGAAAGTTCCGGCGCAAAATAAACGGCATTGAAAAAGAATTGCAGGAACGATTGAAAAAAAAGAGTCCATATTGACGGACGTTAAGTAGCACATCCAGGGGGAGGGTGAGGAGGGTGAGGAGGGTGAGGGGCGCGGGGGAGAGGAGGGTGAGGGGGAGAGTGGGGGGGGGGGGGGGGGGGGGGGGAGAGAGGCATAGCGGTCATGGAAGTGCTGGTTTGACATTCTAAGTGAGCCGTGTGAAACAGTGAGCAGCCATGGAAGGCAGAGCAACCATCAGGGGCTTTTCTTTCTGCTGATTATCAAGCCAGCCGCCCGCCCGGCCAGAGAAGCTCTCTTCTTAAGCCGGGCCAAGCCCCCCCCTTACGAGGGCAGGAGAAAAAACCCAGCCTTTTTGGAGGCTTGGCAGACGCCGCACCACAACCTGGCCGCAAACCTCCTCAGACCAGACCCACGCGGCAGAGTGCGTCTCTTGACGCACTCTGCCGCGGCTTGCTGGAAAACGACCAACATGGGCCCCTGTGTCTCCCCCCCCCCCCCCAGACAGAGCAAACGCTCGCCACCAGCCCTAGCGTGGCGCGATGCTGATTAACTGAGCATGACCAGTGTGAGGGCTGGCAACAGGGTAGGCATTGGAGACAGAGAAAGAGAAGGGGGGTGGTGGTGGTAGTGGTGGCGGTGGTGGTGGTGGCAGCGGTGGTGGGGGTGGCGGTAAGGGTGGTGGTTGGGGAAAGAATCCAATTATTTTCAATAATAAAGAATGCCACATCAAAGCTGTAACTTCACGGCTCTCCACTACTGTGTGGCATATGAACTCCGGTTGGGGGGCCATGCGGCATATTGCCATGACTTTTTATCAATTTAATTACTGCAACCTTAATTTGAGGTAAGCAGGAAGGTTTGGAGAAAGGGAAGCAGGAACTCCACGGGGTGATGGCTTCATTCTGTGCAGTCGGTGATTGGGATGGGGGGGCGGGGAGTTCAGGGGTGGTTTCAAAGTGGTCAACGATGCGAGACAGAGGCTTGGTCCGAATGCTGCCCACTTCTGCTCTCCACTCGGGCCCTGTTAACGGAAAGGGCCCCCCCTGTCTGAAGACCCACTGAAAGATTTCATTAACTCTAGCAGACGGTTTATTTCTCATCGAGTGAGAGCAAAGGGGGGTTGCCAAAGAGAGAGCTCCCCGCATTATTTTTCAAGGCGCTGAATGTTAATCATATAGCGATGCAGACTTTTATTAGCGAGTCATTAAGGGGTCATCTCCGTCGCCTGCTGCAGCCATAAGATTCGACTAAATGCTAAACTAGCCTTTGGCCCCTTTAAATGTACGGCCGCCGGGGAAAATATCAGTTTCAGTAAGACTGCCTCTCTTAAAATGCAAGATATAATTGATGTCAGTAATGGAGGTTCAGGGAAAATGTGAGAGGAATGCTAGAGCAGGGGACGGAGTTAGAGTGAGGAGCGCTAGAGTGTCCGACTTCATCATATTCGTCCATATCTTGCTGCGTCTGGGAAAAGTTGTCTTTTAACTATTTTCCTACTGATTAAACTAGCATTAGTGTTTCGGAAAAAACATATGAAGATATGAACATGTGAAGAATGTTGATCCCACATTTTTCATCCCGTGGGCTGGCGTAACGATCGACAGATATGACGAATCTCGGTTCAAGGCGATTGCCGTACAGCGCTCCACGTTTCGACTCATGGATCCAGATGTGTTGTTTCTGCATGGATTCCAGTCAGTAATTACCGCTCCGCTCTTGCCCACTGATGCCGTTCTTTCCCTGTCATTACCCAGTCTCCCGCGTGCCAGGGCCAGGTGACGAGCAGATGGGCCTGGCTGGTGCTGAACTAGGACCGTTGGCCCTTGGCCCTCCCTCTCCCAGCACCCCCCATCCCACAGCCCTGTGATCAGGCACGCCCCAGTCCATGTCTTCCCAGCCATGGACTAATTGAGCGGTGGGCAGGTTTGGCCCTGTGCAGACTTTGGGTTATTGTAGTCCTTGTCATGTTTGGTTTTCTTGGATTTGCTTCATTCAAACCAAACTAAACACTAGTGCCTGAACCACGGCGTGTTTGTATTAAACATAATGACTGGATTTGATGGGCAGGATTAAGAGGACAAGGACTTTGGACCACTGACTATTAGTGGTCAGAGGTCCGGCATGACTTAAAAACTCTTTCTATCCCTTTTGAATAGTATACAGTAGTATATTTCCAATACTTTTGTAGCCATAATGATAACTGTTATTGATTATTGATCAATAACAAGTATTGATAAATGTTTAGGATTTATATTATCATATAGGCCGATACTATGAATAAATATATTGTAATACAATAAAAAATGAGGATCAACTCATTGATGTGAAGGGTGGTCAGTAAGGCAAGACTGTACATAAAGTGAAGAAACGTCTAATGCAGCCATCTATCGTTCCCCAAATCCACTCAGTCATATCACACCTAGCCAGACATGCATGTGAAAACAACGTATACCCACGCCTGAATCTGAACGCATCACCCAAACACTCATGCAATGAACACACAATGGCACTTTCCTGCCTTGGTGTAGCGATTATATTTCTGTCCCTTTGCAAAGCGACCTCATTGGAATTCATGAAATTGTTTTATCGGAGCGCAGGGCTACAAGATCAATACAGTTACCGTGTTTCTACCGCCTGATTGTGCCTCTGCACATTGACCCGTTGGAAGAATTGTGGTGCATTACATGGGAATCAGGAATTACCCAGCAGATACACATTGGACGCCGCACTGTACATTAGGTGGGTGAGGCATTATGACTGAAGCACAAGAACGGCCTGGTGTTGCTCTGCATAGCCAGGGTTCTGCATGGGAGATGATGCCTGTATTTCAACAAAATATTTTGTCCTGAACATACTGTAGGAGTTATATTATTATGGCTTATCTATGGGATGAACGTATGTATACCTCTCCCCGCGGGCGCCATACATGCAGGCTGGGGAAAAACTGGTACATTAGCAGTAAGAATACCCATAGATTTATGTGTAAACTATGCAATTTTTGGTTATGTGTGTGTCCCGTTTCTGTGTGCTCGCATGTGTGTCTGTGTTTGTGTGTCTACCTATCTTGGAGTTTAAAAGTATGCTTGGGTTTATTTTGCGTCAATAGCCCTATTATTTTATGGACTGCTGCCCTCTTAGTGTGGCTCTGAATGTGGCACCTGAAAAAGATCGAATTAAGATAAAAATATAGGAGACTGGGGCTGGGAGAGCCATTATGGGAGATATTGTCTGCTTTTCTTCCTCCTCTGGTTCATTATTGAAGGGCTTGATTCCAAGAATGCATTTCCATATATTCTCAGAAGAGGGCCAAGAGGTCCAACTTTGTAAGGGACAGTTAAGGCAATTTTATGGTTCATACAATACATATTTCTACACAACAAAGTATATGATGATCAACTTACATACCTCTACATAGCGTATACTGATATGATTAGAATTGTGCAGTTGTTTTAGTTCATATGTCATACCAGTAACTTAGGAAATGTTTCCATTCTCAAGGTCAGAGTCACATGAAAGATATAGCTCTGCTGGTTCGTAACTTTCAAAAACTCGGAGCATCACTGTGAAACAGTAATATTTATTTTTGTATGTAGGGGGGACTGAACAGGCCTTGAAGAAGATGAGACCACCAGACCCTTTTTACGACAACATCTTCAACAGGGGGGGCTCCAACCTTCATGTACTTACCAGTGGCCATATTTACTGAGAAGGTGCATTGACTTTTCTCAGAAATCAATAAGTGATATAGTCTGCATGTGGGAGCAAACCTGGCCAGTAATAGGATCTTTGCAACGCTTGGCTAACAGGACTCCATGGCTGTCTCTCCATTGCTATCTCATCCCGGTCACCCCCCGTCTCCCCCCCTCGGTCTCTGTCTTGCTCTATCGCCCTCAGTCTTGCCTCCCTTCGCCCTCTCCTCTGCGCTCTCTGGGATAACGTGAACAGACATTATAATGGACAATTGTTAATAATTAATGTCAGAGCAATCGGAGGCAATTAAGTGTGTTGACTGGACCCTTCATTTTTCTTGGGGATGTTAGAGGGGACAGAGCGAGAGAGAGAGAGAGAGAGAGAGAGAGAGAGAGAGAGAGAGAGAGAGGGGGAGAGAGAGAGAGAGACCTTCTGTATGCTGATCTCCCTGCATGCGTTCCATCAGAGGCGGGGTGGCTCATCCCTGGCCCAGACCACTTATCTGTCCCAGGGACCATTGCTGTGTTGGACCACAAACAGAACAGGCATGCTGGTTCTTGGCTCTCCTCTTGACACACTGCTTT
>NC_136945.1:15290802-15303302 GCF_949987615.1 Pollachius pollachius | reverse complement strand
TAGGATATGAGAGCCAAATTGCTTCTGTCACCAACGGGAGCGCCGCAACATGTTTTTCTCAAAATTCATACATATAAACAAAATAGAGGAGTGGGGGGGGGGGGGGGGGGGGGGGGGGAGAAGGAGAGAGCAGCAGGGTAGAATATAGATAAAGAGAGCAACAAAGACATTTACAAGAAGTAGGGGCTGCTTTTACAGAGAGATGAATGCCAAATCCCTGATGTAAAATCACCATTAGAGACACAAACACTTCAATCGTTAAAGACACCGTCATAGACGATCAACGATAGAGGCTTTTTTGGGGTTTATGTTCTATTGTGTTATTCAGAAATATCCACTTCTTTGCTTTGACATTCATGGATTCATTCTCTCTATGGAGAAGAATTTCTTTTGTAAAATATGATAAAATGTGGATTCATTCTTATTCCGTAGCTCACATTTAATGGCCTGGCTGTGTAACGAAAGTGAAAGCTGTCTGGCATCAGGAATATCTTCTGGCTCAAAGGCGTGACAACAAATGCTGTCTACAAGGTCTACAAACAAACAAAATCGTGTTAATGTGTTCCCTCGTCCTCTGAATGAAAAAAACGTCTGCTATTCCATCACCACGAGGACGACACCCTCCTCTTCCAGGAGTTGGGTGATGATGAGGAGGAGCATCACAGCGGCGTCGGAGGAGGAGGCTGGGCTCTCCCCCGCTCTGCGTCCTTCTCAAGGGGCCCGGCTGGAGGGCCCTGGAGCGGAGCCAGGCGGGGCCGGGATCAAGGCTCAGACGGTGTAAGCTGGTGAAACAATATGTGCGGCTCACGATTTAATTACTTTGCTTACTCCGTAGCTAAACGCTGGTGGTGCTCGTCAGCCCTTCCCCGATACTCTTCACGGTGTTCCCGGGGAAACACGGCCCTGACACGTGACATGATGCTGAAAATGTGGTCTGTTCAGAGCTGGGTTTTGACACATTGCGTTTAGGATTATTGTCGAGTCATGGAAACGGTTAAAATGGATCAAATGCACGTTGTGGTGCCACCCGGACTGAAGACTTTATCAACTGAAAGATAGTTGTTTCTTAAAAGTGGCACTCACAATAAAATGATGCGTCCAATGATTTGCTATCTGATGTAATCTAACCAGGCTTAATCTCTCTATTTATAACAATTGAAACAACAAAATAAAATGTCTTTTTTTTGGTGTGTGAGTTTGCATGTCTGATTATTGCAAGCCACAAACTAAGCGTTTTCGTTTTTTTCCTCCAAATTCACCTGGGCCCTGCACTAGACCTGCATGGCTCAAGCTTGATCTGATAATGTGTAAAAATAAGAATGATCCTTTTAGCGCCAGCCCTGTTGCGCTGGGCTGCTGGGGGCGCCGCGGAGCTGCTATCGCTGCTCTTATCTCAACGTGTTGGCTGGCTCGGTGGTGATAACGGCAAGGCCAGGGAGACACAGCCTCCTGCGGGATGGATGCTTCTCTAACGGGATGCGGAGGTAACCATTACCCCTGGTTTAAGGAAGGTGAGCCAGGACCATATCTGGGTTTAGGTTTATGCATGTTTTGTATTATTGTGTGTGTGTGTGTGTGTGTGTGTGGGTGTGTGTGTGTGTGTGTGTGTGTGTGTGTGTGTGTGTGTGTGTGTGTGTGTGTGTGTGTGTGTGTGTGTGTGTGTGTGTGTGTGTGTGTGTGTGTGTGTGGTACATATGCCTTTGAACCAAGGGTATAGAGGTGGTCCTTGTATAGAAGCCATCAGTAAACACTGGCCGATATGTAGATGCAAACCACCTCTACTGTCAGCACCAGGCACACACACACACACACACACACACACACACACACACACACACACACACACACACACACACACGCGCGCGCGCGCGCACGCACACACACACACACACACAGATCTGCAGGTTATCTCTGTAGAAATACGGCCACACTGTAGATAAGGGACCACAAGCAAACTAATTCTCTTTGATTTATTCTGTAAGGAGACGCCATGACTTCTATGGACAGTTGATAAAAATAAATATTTACCCGCGGGGGCAGGGGAGGGAGGGAGATGGGGAGAGGGGGGGGGAGGCAGGGATGGAAGGGGGGAGAGAGAGTGAGGGGTAGGTGGGGTAGTCAGGGAAGCGGACAGGGCCCCCCCGGGTGTCATGGCGGCCTCATCTTTCACAGTAAACTGGGGCCCCACTCGCTGATATCTTTAACAGGTAATGCATCACCCCAACAGCAGACCCAGCACGTCCTGGAGCACCCTGGGTCTGGCCCCTACGCCACACCACCAGGCAGCAAAACAATTATGGGCGGGATTTATGACGCACGGCCGCACAAAACCGTTCCTCAACGCTGCCCCTCCTCTGTCCATCCCCATGCCTCCATCCCGTCCCCGCCCCTTGCCCGCACCCACCATGAAGCACCCCCACACCTCCCCACACACACACACCCTGGTCCTGACCCCCAGGGAGGACTACCTTGGAAACACAGAGACTAGCCAAACCAGTACCCCGGAGATAAAGAGCCATCAAATCTAAATTGTACATTATGTCCCGGTATTAGCCTGGTGTTACGTTGACCTGGGACGCTGGCAAAAGGGCTAAGGAGCCCTGTGCTATTTAACAGAAGGACACCTGCAGCCCATCAAAAGCACTCCATTACGTCTAATGGCGCTAATGCTATTATGTGGCTCGGCCCCTACTTTGAAGACTTACAACCATTATCATTGACATCTTCACAAAGCTCTCACTGATCCTTTCTGAGAAAAGGGGCGGCCGAGAGAAGCGCTTTGGTGTTAAAAAGACGACACATCTTGACACTGACAGAGAAACTTAAAAGCTTTTTCCCCAAACTTTCAGAGGGCAGAAGTGTGTAAGACTAACTTCCAGAGGGCAAAGGCAGAAAAAGTAATTTAAAATGCTATCAAGGTGGTTTTCAACAGTTATGGATACACCAAGGGAACCGGTCGATTTAAATAAACTTTAAATATTTAGGTGATGGTGACCTGAGAAGAATATACAATTATGTTGAATATTTACATTAAAAGTAAAATATTTCACATCAACACTGAGCATTTAAAACGGATTCTGCATTTCAAATTCATAATATCGGAGAACGAACACGAGTTTCGAGAAGAGCCGAACGCAATTGTATTTTGAGACAAGCGCAATCATTCTACTGTGACAATGAAAAACAACAAGAAGTCCTACACTGCTAGTTAATGCAAAGCTAATGTTTACATTTGCACTGTATTTATTGTTTGCAAGTCATAAACCAGCGTATGTGGCATCCGTCTTGAAATCCTCTCTAAGCTCTAAGCTTTCTTCATCTTTGAAACGCAACTCAAAGATTTACCATGTTTTAGCACAGCTCTGGTCGTGGAGCTTTAAGATGGACGACAGAATCTTGTTATGGTGGTTTCATTTACAATACTATGGTTATTGTAATGTTACATGGTAATGGTATCAGTAATGTTACAATCAACCCAAATTAATCTTCCAATCATTTGAAGAGAGATGGGAGTGGCCATGGTTAACAGTGGCTGAATAACACAAAGTAATACAGAAGGAAGTCAAGGTACACCTTAATGCTAAACAAGCTATTCCTATTTTTAGTCTGTATCATTAGGTTCTGCGTCGTCTCTCTCTCTGTCTATGCCTCTCTTTCCTCCTACCTTTTGTCCCATTCATTATGGTATGAGCTGACTGGAGCTGTTTTTGAAGCTTTTATTCCCCAGATGAAACAGTAGAAAAAGACAGCCCCTCACAAATGTAAGAACTTTCTGGAAACTGAACTAACTCTGAGCAGGGAAAATTGGCTCTTTGAGACACTGGGTAAATGTTAGGAAATAAAAACAGCTGTGCTGCTCAGCAATCGCTGGTCTGTTACAATCATTCATGGTTTACTTTTGTAAATTGCTAATTTCTCTGAGGAAACAATTGCAATCATAACAGGGGTATAGGCAACACATAAATGAAAAATGAATATTTGCTGTGCGAGTTTAAAAACCAATGTTGTGTTACTCTTTTTGTTCATATTTTTGGCTGTTAGTATACCGTTAGTTATTAAACACTGCCACTGGAATATGTTGATTCATCCAAACCCAGAAGAGCAACAATAATTTGGAATAACACAGAGAGCGGACGACGCCTCTCTCGTCATTCATGGAGCTCCTTCTCCATCGTCTTCTTCGTCTTTTAATTAAAGCGATGCAGTAAATAACAAATAGATGAAATGTAATTTGCGGGCTTGCTGGGGAGTGAAGTAGCTCTCTGTCCTCCCTGCTCTAATTAGTGTGTGGGTAAACGATAGTGCCCCTTCAGCGGGCACACACTATGAGGGTGGGGGCGCGGGGAGGAGAGAGAGAGGGGGAGACGGAACCTGTCAATTCGAGGAGAACGGCAGAATTACAGCCCTCGCAGTTTTAAAACTGTCTCTCTGTTCTCCTGGGGTCTGGAAACTAATTTTAAATCCACTTCTTACCACACCCCCACAACTTTCGCCTTCTCTCTCTCTATCTCTTTTCAGGCGTTGTCTTTCTTCTCCTCGCTAAATCGCTTTCGCTTTTCTTTCCCGCTCGTAAATCTTTTGATTTTGAAGGGTGCCGGGTTGATCCGGAGCCTGGATTGAGGTTGGCTGACAGGGTGACACACACTTGAGGCACCAGGGGTGAGTGGCAAGATTAAAGAGTTAGGCTTTAAAGGGTGTTTGTGGAGGTCCTCCCCCCCTACACACACACACACACACACACACACACACAAACACACACACACACACACACACACACACACACACACAAATACACACAACCCCCCACACACAAACACATACACATACACAAATTGATTCCAACAGCTAAGAGATTAGTCAGCCAAGTACTCATTCATTTAATCAGTTCTAATTTCAAATTGCCTTGGAGTGAATAGAAATTGTATCCATTTAACAGAAAGCCACTTGATTGTTGTGGCTAGACATTGGAGCTTTTCCCCAGACCGTTACCAAAGCCGGACAGAGTGCTCCAAGTGCTGCTAGAAAATAAACACTATCTACAGGAGCCCTACTTTTATTCATTTGGTCCTCTGTGCCCTGTTCAAATTCCTACAGCTTTTCATTTGTGTCCAACTCAGACCTCACGCACACACACAAGCAAGCGCACACAGCCATGCACACACACACACACACACACACACTCACACACAGACACAAGAACAAACAAACGGCAAGACAGACTCAGGCAAACTAAGACTGACGGGGCTGGCTGGATGACTGTTCCCTGGAGGGTCCCACAGGGGGGTCTGCCAGACCGCCGGGCCCAGCGACCACATGGCAATAGTGGCCCCAGACATGGGGGCCAGGGATCACACGTATTGTAGGGGGGTGTATGGTTGATGACTTCCTCTTACCCCCCCCCCCCCCCCCCCCTCACACCGAAGCGGGGGGGGGGGCGTAACGGATGAGCAGGAACTCCTGGTGGTTGTGGCGAGGGATTTATCCCCCCCCCCATACAATCCACCAAAGCTTCACACCATGCACTCTTTCATCTTCACACACATACACACACACAGACACACACACACACTTAATCACTCCAGTCACAACAGTCAACTCTCATAGCCGCGGTTCTCGCTATGTCTGTCCACAAAAGCCAGATGACAGCAAGACCGGCCTGCCACAGGAAAGGGCTTAGCATACAGGGGGATTTACACTCCATTCAAAACCACACAATACTAATGGAAACAAGTCCTATGGCCTTTATCTATTAAATGTCCCTTTTTCCCCTCTTTCTGTAAAGGTGGGGGACACGGCTGCCTTTTGTCCCCCGTTGAATGGCGGCAGTACGTTATGGATAACCCCTGCATGATGGGAACAAAAACAACAACTGTGGAAGGTGTGACTCACCGGTGGGCACGTGTCAGGCGTGCCCGCACAGAGCGTGCACGTGTCAGGCGTGCACGTGTCAGTCGTGCCCGTGCAGAGCGTGCACGTCACACGTGTCACACGTAACACATGCGGCTGCAAAATTACTCACCCTGGCTTAGTATCTTCTATTTACAGGAGCACACCTGACCCAATTACCACATTCAAATGAACCTACTAAATGCCCCCCCTCTCTCCTTCCCCCCTAAGAATAGGGTTCTTCAGGCTCCCTGTGATTATTTTGGACGATTATATTCCTCAGGCCTATTCCTCCACAATCATTCCCCCTTCCTTCGTCATCGTTTCCAAAACATTTACCAGGGGAATTGAACCAGCCCGAGACGCACCACCCACGTCAATTTATTCCCTATGTGGCCGTGGCGACGGTGTCCATCCCATAATAAGCAATGATAATTAGAAGAAAAACTGTGTGAATGTTTGACCTGAGCTAATTAGAAAGTTTGCCGTCCTGGCAGCGGGATTCAGCGGCGGGATAATGATTCATAAAATGGTTCATTAAGGCGCTCAGGGAACACTCTCGGTCTCAATAAATGGACACGGTCCCTAGCAGACAAATCAAACCAGGACGCACACGCACGCCGCCTCATTTAGCCACCGAACAGGATCACAATAAAAAAAAAAGACTGAAAGAAAGTTTGGTTTAAATGGTTTCTATTATTAACGTGTCTCTCTCTCTCCTTCCCTCTTTCTTCTCGCCATCTCTCCCTCCCTCCCTCTCTCCTTCTATCTCAGTATGTCAATGCATCCCAGTCTTTCAGTCCATTCCTCCACTTAACCTCGATGTCATTAAAGGTGGCAATACAATTTTGTAAAAGAAAGGACCCCGTCTTCTTCAGAACGCCCAGTTTATTAGTTTGGTAAAAAAAATGTTTTTGCTAATTGAATGAATTCTCCATGCCTTGGCTGATAACCGCCCTGTGTTCCCAATCACTGCATTAGCCTTGTACGCAAATCAAAGGAATACACTGAAGGGGTTGCTGAGCTAATGAACGTCATTAGCACTTTATAATTCCCTGATCGAATCTGACAAGAATCAGACGTCTGTTCTTCTGGCCTGTTTACCTTTTACCTCCCTCTCCTCCTTTCTCTCGCCCTCTTTCTCTCCCCCTCTCTCTCTCCCTCCCTAGATAAATAATAGCATATAGCAGTTCAGCAAAAGCCAAACGCGTTTTGATGTACGAAGCACTTTGTGATATTACCAATGTTATTATCTGTGTCAGGTAGGAGTTAACATTAAACATCTAAGGTTGAGAATTTCAGAATGTAAATACTTACAGAATATGAATATCAATAAACATATATTTTGAGGTGTAATGCCAAACACGTAACAGCAGCAGACAGAATGATGCCAAAAAAGAATGTTATATGTGCTTTTGTACAACATACAAAGCCTTCCATGCATTGTATCTGACTCCCCAGAGTCCCCTGGGCTTCGCACAAAAAAAAGCCCCTTTCATTCCCTCAGTCATTTCCTCAGACAGGGGATTCAGAGCCTGCTACCACAAAAACATGGCTTCAGGAACAATGAGCAAGAGTGATTGCTCTATTGTGAGTGAGCAGCAGCCTCACAGAGAGAAAGAGAGAGAGAGAGAGAGAGAGAGAGAGAGAGAGAGAGAGAGAGAGAGAGAGAGAGAGTGAGAGAGAGAGAGCGAGAGAGAGAAAGGTGACCCAGCATGGGAGTCTGTGAGAAGACAGGTGCTGTTTACGGGCAGAATAAAGAGACAGATAGAGAGAGAGAGAGAGAGAGAGAGAGAGAGAGAGAGAGAGAGAGAGAGAGAGAGAGAGAGAGAGAGAGAAAGAGAGAGAGAGAGAGAGAGTGAGAGAGAGCGAAAGTTAGAGAGGGGCGGTGAGAGAGAGGGGGGGGAGAGCGATAGCGAGAGAGAGAGGGGGGGAGAATGGAGGGGGAGAGAGAGCAAAGTGTAAGCGGATGCTCTGATCTAAGTAAGGAGCCAGTCAGAGGATGATCAACAGATTCAAAGTGCATCACTGAGGAGGGAAAACGACGAGCGGAAACGATTGGGGCCCCCCCTGGAGAGACACGTGCTCAGTTCTGTCCCGTTTGGCAGGCATGGCAACGCGGGGGGGGGGGGGTCTGGAGCCGGTAGGGACGAGAGAAAACCAACCCGGAGCCAAATACTACACGGGTCCACCAGGGGAACCCAAGGTTATTACACTACACAAGTGTTGGAGGATTGTGAAGGAGCTGGGAGGCGATCATAATAAAATAAAACCCACACTGGAAGCAGTGGAGAGCCAAGTGGAAAGCACCCAGGGGCTCTGTGTTTAAACATTGTGGTTAAAGATGCACCGGGGGCTTCCGGGTACTTTGGGGGGGCGCAGCGGAGGGTGTGAAAGAGAGGTAGAGGAGGAAGAACGAAGAGGAACATCAATGGGAAGGTTTTTCCGCCGGCGGGTTTGTACTCACAGCCCTTGTAGATGTCGGTTGGGATCTGCACAGCGCTGGAGGAGTAGTTGACCTTGTTCTTGAAGTTGGGGTCGTCCACAAACTCTAGTTCCAAGGAGAACGGATTCTCCAACAGGTTCTCCTCCTCGCCATCCTCGGTCTGCACACACACGCGCACGCACGCACGCACACATACCACACATTGGGGTGAGTACACAATTAGGATAGTCAGGGGGGACTGCATTATGTTTTCATTCCAACACGGGACTTGACAGAAGACATTAGTAGCAATGGTACGTAGATTGTGTAGCTCTCACACTCACACAAACACACACGCACACACGCACACACACACACACACACACACACACACACACACACACACACACACACACACACACACACACACACACACACACACACACTCACACACACACACACTCACACACACAGTTGCTTTGTGTCACCTAAAACTGACTTTCTCATGATCTACAGGGGGCTCTGTAACATGTATATTCTAATGTGAACGAAAGGTAGAACGTAAAGCAAACCAAACATTTAAAGCTAACTTATTAAAAGCTAAGCGGCTAAGAGACTCAACTCAAAATGACGGATTTCTTCTTAATCAAGTATTCATAGAGCTACAATATTTTCGTCTGGAAATAAATACATGGCACCTTGATTGAACAACAGCCGCTGGCCTGGCTTTCACACTAATTCTCTTATCAGCTCATTTAACTCCCCAGGGTGCACAACAAGATGTGTACGCACTTGCAAAAAGGGCTGTAAAACGTTTTTGGTACTTTGCTAACCAGACACACACTTTTTGCAATTGTACGGTAAAATTAAGCCACTGAAAATGCTGGCCATCAACTGAGCATATGTGAAACCTATCTGATGATTGCTGAAGGTTAGTCAAGGTTGTAAAGTCATGTCCTTAATGAAGGAAACATTTTCGCCATGTTCCGCATTCTATAGGATGAACAGGAAAATAGTTCCTGGGATCTGGACTCTGGAGTTTGACTTTTAGGATTGTTACATCTGTGCAGCTCCAAAACACACCCATAATATTAACACAACAGCACGGGTTAATTATATTTGACATGATAAAAAACTGTTTGTTAGTATTTTGCCAAAATTAAAGTGCCCCATGCCCACTGGATAAATTGATTGATGGCCCTTCTTTAATTGACAATTAAAATGTAATTACAAGCTGTTGTTGGGACATGCGATCTGTTCCTGTCCTGTTGAAAGTCAAGATAAGACACAATACAGTTAAAATAACCGGGGAATGTAATCTATTTCATATCTCATCTAGCACTTAAAACACTTTGTTAGAGACGTCTAGAAAATGTAATTGTATATTGCTTTAGGCATCACATCAAAGATGATGTTAGAATTCTCCTTTGAGAATGTATTACCGATAGGCGTTAGAAACAGGAATCTATATTGCAGCCTCCATATATATTACAAACCAAGTGTTTGTAGTATATATTTAACATATTAACATCCCATCAAAAGTGTGGAATACTGTAATTTAAATAACCCAAGTGGATATTTGTGATCATCAAAAGGCATTTATCCAGTTTTAAACTAGGTTAAGCCTTAGACTTTATTAATCAACCTAAGAAGAATTTAAGATTGCTAAATATTTGTGTACACAGGCCCTTACCTTGGAGAGACTTCAGAAAACTGCGTTCATTATTTAATCAGCACATTGGCCATGATTGGCCCCGAAATTCCTGAGGTTACAGTTAACTAAATTGGGTTAGGTGTGCTTGCCTATTAACAATGGGGAATTTGATTGGCTAGCATATCCTGCATATGAAGGGAGTGTGGAGGCGTTTGTTTATCGCTGTGCTTGACAGTAATTCTAGTCAGGCAGCCATTTTTTTCCCTCCTTCTTCAGAAGGGCCCAATCATAATTAACCAAGGCAGCTTCTAATTAGGAGCTAAATAAATCCACACAGGAAAGACTGATTGGTTCGTTTTCTCCAGCCATCTACCACCTGTGTTGCTTGATCCATTACCTCATTTGTTAATTGTATCTCCTATTCTCCAAGTTTAATTAAAGGTTGAAGAGGCCAGAAATGACATTTCACAGACTTTCGCATCCCCCCTTTACCAAATCAGGGATAACCAAAAGGCAAATGAATGAGAAAACCAAGCAGTGATAGAGACAGACAGACAGACAGACAGACAGATACTTACGGAAGCGACAGAAACCACATTGCAGAAACCAAATACAGTGCAACTGACATAAAACACATAGGAATTAAATAAAACATGTTTCAAGAGAGGCATATCCTATGAGTCATAATAGAATGAGTCATAACGACAAATATACAAGTAAAAATAAACATCATAGTTCATTATATATCATGTCTCTAGCTAAAATAAATACATTCAGATGAAAATAATTAACAATGCAGGCAACTGAAATAACACAGAGCAGACACTATTCACTTCATTAGCTATTGTCTGCTTTTGGAATTAGGCACCAGTTTAACTTTAATCTTTTAGTAGAATTTGTGTGTGCAGATGCGCTTAATATATCCTACAATCTACGCCTCATCTAATTATGCAGCCAAACACAATGCCGATTGGATGGTGCTTTCCCCAAGGGCACCAGAACAGGGAGAGGAGCCAGGTAAAGAGCTTAGTACACAGAGCAGGACAGGGAAGGTTTGAGGGAAAGACAACGCACCAGTGACTTACCTGTTGCTCCTAAACCGGGCATTCTTATCA
Source organism: Pollachius pollachius (assembly GCF_949987615.1). Lineage (NCBI taxonomy): Eukaryota > Metazoa > Chordata > Actinopteri > Gadiformes > Gadidae > Pollachius > Pollachius pollachius. The sequence goes on along the minus strand of NC_136945.1, from coordinate 15,292,222 downwards.
TACATCCCGCACGCCTAAGGCTTTGTGCTGGGTGCGGAGAGAGGTCTCTCTATCAGAGCATGAACCATGACTGGAATACAGGACAGAGTCTGCCAGCCCTGCGACTGTGGTGACCTCTACGCGACCTCTAGGGCTTTCATGAGATCGTTCTTGTACGGGGGGGGGGGGGGTTTGGGGGGTGACAATGCGTGGGTCAGGAGGTGGGGGTGTGTCAACGGGGGGCTGAGCCTCAGTGTGCCATGTTAATGATGACCGATGTCCTCCAATTAGATGTGCTGACAGCCCCTAAAGCGCTGTGTCATTAATCACGGGCGTGGCGTGCACACAGAGAGAAAATCACACTGTGATTTATGGCGCGGTTGGCGCTGCCTCCTGCCTGCCCGCTCGCTCTCCTCCGCCCCGCTGTGTGCCGCGTAAGGGGGCCGATCTAAGGGATCCGCCGCACCTCACATCCGGAGACGAATCCATCAGCGGGAGGGATCCCTGCGACTCTGACCTATCCCCTTCCCCAGAGCCCCCGCAGACGAGTAACGAGAATGCACCGTACGCTGCACCTAGGAGGCCCGGGGAGGGATGAGCTGATGGGACAGTGTGGCCGAATAAATATCAGGCCCCGGTTCTGCTTCGTTTTGGTCTGTTGGGGGGGGGATGGCGTGGGTGGGTACGAAGCCTGGGTCTACTGGTCAGTGGCCACCCCTTTAGACGTCATTCATATCGCGCTGATTCAATATGAATGACAGGTCATGAGCGGAGATGGGCGTCCGGCCGGGGGGGCATGAGGGGATGGCATGACGCGCTGTCGGAGAGCTGTCTGTCCGCGGGGCCGTCAGGGCTGACAGCCGTGGACGCTGTCGGGGCTTCCGGTTTCACTCCTGTCCAGCAGGGATTAAAGTCTGCACATAGCAGTTCAACTTTAGACGGGTGGGGGCGGGAGGGGACTGGGGATGTGTCTCTCTGTGTGTGTGTGGTGGGACCGCGTGTATGTGTGTGTGTTGGGGGGGGGGGGGGGGGGGGGGGGGGGGGGGGCTCTGTCAAACCGACTCACCGTACGTAGCGTCACCTAGCTAACCAGCACCGACAGCCCAGGGGCCCGTGACCGGGGGGACGTCACCGCTGAGGGAGGATGGGTGCAGCCAGGGAGCCGGGTGGGTGGATGGGCAGTCTGGGGGGGGAGAAGGGGCGGGGGAGTGCAGGGCGGGGGGGCGGGTGACTGGGACCGAGGTAGGGTTGGGTTTGGGGGTAAACTATGCTGGGGGGTGGGGGGAGGTTTTGGGGGGCGGGGGCAAGACCGTACTGTACTCACATAGTCCGAATCCGCTTTGGAATCGTAGTATGAAATGTCACTCTCCTGCGCAGAGAAGAAAAAGTGGAAAGACAGGCGATGAGAGAAGATATAGCAGCGGCCACTGCATATCCACGC
>NC_136945.1:15245802-15283302 GCF_949987615.1 Pollachius pollachius | reverse complement strand
ACTATCTGCAGCCATTCTCGGTAAAGAACGATCTTTACTTTGGCTCATCAGTGGCCTCGGACCAATCACGATCCGGGCCTGAAACCTGGCCGTCCAATCGCGTCGCCGTGGAGTTTGACATTGGCTCGCTTTCCTCTTTGTCCGGGCAAATGGTGTTCAGGTTCCATTTTGTGAGGTGGACTTGCGTTGCATTTTGCTGCCATTTTACCATCGCTAGCCCATAAGAGCCCAGAGAGTGGACAGCCCCTCTTCACAGGCTCGCTGAGAGTGGCCAATCAACAATCAGCACTGGCCGATGGAAACCTGTTATTTTCCACCCCATAATCATTTCTATCAGACACCTTTCTGTCCCCCCACAATACTCTGAGCATCCAAATGGCAGAGAAACCTGCTTTAAGACCTCGCAAGCCGGGGGCCAAGGACAATAGCGACCCAACGAACCGAACACACAAAAACAACACACCGAAAAATCCTTCTCTACACAACCAAGTCGGCTCCGACTCGGCCCTGCCACACCACATCCACGTAACTTAGCAGGAATAACCAAGAGAGCACCCATCACACACTATTTATCATGCAAGGACATTACCCCTTTACTTTCTCATGCTGTCAATTACCGCGCACAGTACAAAGAGTACAAAGACTACCTGGGGGTTATCCATCATCTCGTATCAAATCTGTATCGCCGGTAAAAAATGACACAATTAAAAAGTCAACCTTCCCTGACTGCAAAATGAATCCGCTTTTTTAATCTGCCCACAGAACAGCACCGATCCAATGGCCACTGACCGCAGGGCGCATGGGGTGGCCGCCTCACCTTCTCACAGCGGATTTCATGGGTGTTGGTTATGTGCAGACGGGCTGATAGTTGGGGGGTGGTGGTGCTTCTGGTGGTGGTGCTGGTGGAGCGTGGCCTGCTGAATTTCTCTGCGTATTGATTCCCATCCCCCGCCAGGCAGAGGGGTCGATGGCGGGGGTTAAGACACGGACCCCCACTCTCCCAAGACCCCACCCTGGTTAGACGACTCCAGCAGCAGGCGCTCGCTAAACCTTCCCCCCCTCCACCCCCCCCAAAGGCTCAACAGACTTGGGGACACAAACGTCTCTCTTTAATCTGTCTCGGCGCCTTCCCTTCACATCGCCTCGCTCGCGACCGCACACTTTCCTCGTCCAAACGTCCACCATTTTGAGTGAGGGTTCTCCAATAGCGCGCCGCTACTCCCCCAGTAAGACAGCACAGACCTTCAAGTTGCCTCTCTGAGAGCTACGGCAGAGGCATGTGTGCCAAGCACTTATGGAGAGACAGAGGCTGGAGTGGAGATGAACAAAAAAGAAAGCACTAAGTAGACTTGGATCAGCGCAGACTATAGACCAGGGTTCTGTCTAGCCGAAGGCAGGCAGGACGGTGTGATTAAGGCTGCCAGGTGTGCAGCCAGTGTGAGATTGTTACACGGAAGATTCCAGGGAGATGGATGAGGGCGGTTAGCGACGCGGTTCAGAGGCCTCATCATATGGAGCATCGACTTATTAACAAATGACCACATGCCTGGGCGTCCACGGTCCCAATTACGCTACAGTACTAGTTAACTGATGGCTTGATCACTTATCTACTCAGCCCTGCCTTGAAAAGGCGCAACATGACTTGGACGCTGAAACATGCCTATGCTTAGCTCACACACACACAAAAACACACACACACACACACACACACACACACACACACACACACACACACACACACACACACACACACACACACACACACACACACACACACAGGAATACGGGATGATTCTCCTGCCAGTAGGTATGTTAGAGATAGCGGCCATTATTGACACCCAGTTTAACATTGTTATTAGCATAGCTTCAGCCCATTTCTGCAGAAGGCACCTGGACCATCTGATACACTTGATAGGGAGGAGGCTCCAGCTAAATTGTAAACTGTGGGCAATCGTTTTTTTATTTTCTATTTTATTTATTTTCTCCCCCCTATTCTCTCCCCATCTCCCTTTTCCCCCGCCTTATTTTTCCGGTGGGGAGGAGATGGCGGGCCGTGGCACGGCAGGTCATTTGGTGATAACGCTGTTTATGAGTTCCATTAGGATCCAGGCAGGCTGCTAGCTCTGTCTCAGACCAACACAGGGGGAGAGAGAGGGAGAGGGGGAGAGGGAGGGAGGGGGAGAGGGGGAGAGGGGGAGAGAGAGAGAGAGGGGGGGGGGGGGGGAAGAGGGAGAGAGAGAGAGGGGGGGGAAGAGGGGGATGGAGAAAGGGAGAAAGGGAGGGAGAGAGAGAGAGAGAGAGAGAGAGAGAGGAAGAGGGAGAGAGAGAGAGGGGGGGGAAGAGGGGGATGGAGAAAGGGAGAAAGGGAGGGAGAGCGATAGAGAGAGAGAGAGAGAGAGGGGAAGGGGAGAGAGAAAGAGAGGGGGGGAAGAGGGGGATGGAGAAAGGGAGAAAGGGAGGGAGAGAGAGAAAGAGAAAACACAGGGCCCCCAATAAAAATAGCACTCATTTGTGCTTACACAATGTTGTTAGTCTTATCAGTGTTCAAAACGTGCTGCGTGTGGAACCCTTTCTTTGGGCTCCCTCGAGTTTGGCTTCCTGTGTCCGTCGGGCTAACCAGTCGCTGTGCTCTGAGGAACAGGTGCCATGACACATTACAAATAACATTAGAACAACACAAAGTGAGGCGGTGACAACCAAGCCAGGTCCAAGCACGGAAGTAAGTTGGAAATCAAATAGCCTTTAACAACAGAAAGGGAGGGCTATGACTTTAAAGAATATGCTTATCGCACGCATTGGTGTGCATGTTCTTTTATCTAACACCTCTCACCTTTTTGTGGTTATCATTTTCCCTCTTGTTTTTGCAATAAATAATCCCCATCCAGAGCAGCAGAGGTTTGGAGGAACACCTGAAGCACTAGGTCTTAGGTTAATACTCACACATTATTACTATTGTTTATTTGTTTTTATGAATGGAACAACTCAATTGCGGGCGAGATGTGTGCACGTCTCCCAGGATCAGTTCAATGGAATCAGAAAAGGGGATTTGGAAGCACACATTCATGGTGGTCATTAAATGTTGATGGAGGGACCAATTAAAAGTTAATCAAATAATTTCAACCGTTCTGTAAAAGACACATGCTGAGGCGAACTGAGGAAGTGAGAGTGAGACATTGTCAGGTGTCTTTTGCTGTCCATCACTTTCCCCTGACGGTCAGTACAATGAGATAAGGACTGTATTGTGTTCAAAATGGAGATTTCAGGGTTAAGACGAGTTGGCCAAGAAGGTCTCAAGTAACAGCTGTTAGGTCTGATTGTCTTTGAAGGGCCGTCACAAATAAGATATATTATTTTTAAGTGTACAGAACCTTCACAACTCAGTGCTCAGTGAGAATACCTTACCCTTGAGATGTGACCTGAATGGGGACTAGATTTGTGGACAGTAGCTGTTCACTAAGGCTAAACTCTGCATTTTTTAGTTTTTCATTTCTAGGATTAATTGCATATCAATTAGCTTGACAAGATATCCTACCTAATGAAACATGCCAATCATAAATTACAAGTTAATTAGCTTTCTTTGTCTGAAATGTATATATAAGATACTCAAATAAACATGTAGTACAAAAACGTTCACTAAATTATCAGAATTGTCAGCAATACATTTTCTGACCTGCAACTAAATGATAAAATCACAAATCAATCTCACCTTGATTTATAAATTGTTCGATATATGAAAGGAAGAACACCACGGTAGATAAAGGTTTATGTATGACAGAGAGGTACAGAGGGACTGAGTAGAGATGGAGAACGGGAGATTATGTTGGAATATGATGAAAGGCTTGATTGATTAGAGAGTGATGATTGGGGTAAATGGGCTGAAAGATGGCTCTATCTTTGTGTCTCTTTTCCATGCTCTCTCATGCCTTTCTGCACTCACCCATAGTCCCTTTCTCACCTCTACCCCACCCTCTCTCCTCTCTTTATCTCTCTCTCTCTCTATTTTAGTTTCTTCCTTCGTCACCCTTTTTCTCGTTGGTTTCATCATAGCAACCCATCAACGGAGTGTCTCTCTATCTCTCCCCCTCTCTTTACCTTCTCCCGCTCTCTCTCTCCTAATGGTACAGCTATTAGTACTAATGCATTTCAAACGAACAGCAGCTGCCACATCACAATCTGATGAAAAGTGCATGTCTTCCTCCTTCTCCTCCACCATCTCCTTCTCTCCACAGCCACTCCACAATGGAAAGTGACAATAAAAATACATGTCTGGGCATTCAATAAGGGCAATGTCAGTTCCTATACAGGAACTACATAATACAAAATAATCGGAGAGAACACCCAGGCCAATGCTATAGTTTACATAGCATGCGTCACACCGGCTGCCAATTAGCTCCTGTTTGGGCTTGGAGAACGAGGACAATCACGCTTGGTTAAGTAGGGACTTTTCCCTCTTCTACTTCCCCATTGGGGTTTCAGGGCGGAGCACAGCAGTCTCCTTGGTGAGGGAAGGGCTGCTTGATTATGGAAAAAATCCTACTCACAATTATTTTGGTCCATATTGAAATCACGATTATTCAAACGATTATTTTTGAGTTTGAAAACATGACGCATTTATTCAGCATTTCTCTCCAAATTAACACTTTGTAACTGAGAACTTCCCCCTAAATAGATTTAAAAAATGTTCAAAAAGAAAAATAATCAAAATCTAAAATAAATTTTGGGTCAATGGTAATTTTTGGGAGAATATGTGTACAGCTGTTCTTTTAATGAATAAGATAAATACACTTTAAAAAAAAAAAGGTTTAAACTCGATTATATTAGTTTTGAGATCACTTGCCCCGAAAATCAAAATCGCGATCAAAATTAGATTAATTGCACAGCCCTAGGTAAGGGACAACGGCATTCCGTTGCCGGGCTCGGATTGAAACGCTTCCACGGAGGGGCGCGGCACTCGTGACCTTGAGGAATCAGCAGCGATCAAACACCTTAATGTCTATTTCACACCCCATTTCATTCCAATGGATTTAAAACCCGCGACGGCCATCACAACAGTTGTTACGATCAACGTTTCATCGTCCGTAATGTCCTGCAGTGAATGGTCGAGACCGAGTGAACCGGTACTGAAGAAGACCCGGGTGCTCAAGGTGTGTGTGTGTGTGTGTGTGTGTCTGTGTCTGTGTCTGTGTCGGTGTGTGTGTGTGTGTGTGTGTGTGTGTGTGTGTGTGTGTGTGTGTGTGTGTGTGTGTGTGTGTGTGCGTTCAGGTGTGTGTGTCTTTGCAGGTGGTCACCCTGGTGGGAGCGAGCATGTGTCGTAAAGGATCAAAAGTTGAGTGGTGGGATTGGTGGTTGGTAGTGTGGGCGGGGTAGGATTGTGCATCACGTCCACCCATCGCTACGGTAGCAGCTGCGTTGGCAGCCGCTGTGCGTGCCAGGCGTGTCATTGAGTCCCTGTGATGTTACTCCACGTTTGGTATCAGTGAGCAGATGGGCCGGGCCAGGTAAAGATCTCAACGTTAATAAACACTAACTAACACATCCACCAACGGTGCCAACAACACCCACCCAAAACATCACACTCTCCTACAGACGCCGGAGCCCAGACAGGTACAGCCACACAGATTCCATGTCCATGGACATGATTTCTAAGACATGGGCCGAAATGTATTTTTATTTTTTATTTGAATTGTGAAACGTTTTATGTAACGCAAAATTGTGCCTGTCAGATCGCACATTATTTTTTTTTGCCAATTAGATCGCTCCAAAAAATATATATTTTTTGCCAATCAGACCGCTCGAACCGACACAAACACACACACACACATACACACACACACACACACACCCAACCAAAGTTCTGAGCAGGCATTCGAGTCCCACAGATTCCAAAACATGACCTTCTCAGTACAGACGCTGGAGCACAAACTGGTAGATCCATACCTATCACTCTTACAGACAGACAGACAGACAGACAGACAGACAGACAGACAGACAGACACACACACACACACACACGCACACTCTGACACAACCACAGGCCTGAGCAGATGTTCAAATCCCGTAAACTCCAAAAACAACTTGTGTAAATACTCTTTCCCTCTCCTCCTGACAGACGCCCCGCCCGGCAGTTTAAAATGCACCGCGTTCCTCCTAATATGCCCAAAGAGCATGCAAACCCTAATCTAATTAGACTGTCAGTCACCAGTGTGTTCAGTCAAAGAGAAATTAGGAGGGCACAACATCGCCAAACAGGAGGGGGGTGAAAAAAATAAATTCTTATAAGGATATGTGCTGCTTTAGTGACACCTCCCATTCTCTACGCCTCGCATCTGCCTCTCCTAACGGATCCACAGCGGCCCTGCCGAGACTCATTACCTGCCCTAATTATGAAGGCAAATGAAATCAGCATTGATACACTATTAACAGGGGGAGCCGACATTAGGATTCATTTGACGTGTTTGCACCAATATGACATTTTGAACCTGTTTTCATGCCCGATTAAAGCCACATGCTGACATGAAAAAGGGTTTGTTTGGTGTGTGTGTGTGTGTGTGTGTGTGTGCACGTGTGTGAGGTGGTTAGGGTGTTTCTGTTTTTGTATGTGTGTGTTTCTGTGTGTGTGTGTGTGTATGTGTCTGTGTGTGTACGTATGTGTGTGTATGATTGTGTGTGTGCGAATGTGTGTGTGCGTGTGTGTGTGTGTGTGTGTATCTGTGTGTATGTCTGTATGTGTGTGTGTAGGGGACAGAGGTTGAGAGGCAGAGTGTATGATGAGGGAGATGAGGTTTAAGCGATGAAACACCACAGAACAAGCAACAAGGTACACTGGGTGCTAGAGAGAGAGAGAGAGAGAGAGAGAGAGAGAGAGAGAGAGAGAGAGAGAGAGAGAGAGGGAGAGAGAGGGAGAGGGAGAGGGAGAGAGAGAGAGGGAGAGGGAGAGAGAGAGAGAGGGAGAGAGGGAGAGACAGAGAGAGAGAGAGAGAGAGAGAGAGAGAGAGAGAGAGAGAGAGAGAGAGGGAGAGACAGAGAGAGAGAGAGAGAGAGAGAGAGAGAGAGAGAGAGAGAGAGAGAGAGAGATTGGATGCCATAGGGTGACAGCATCCTGACCCCCCCATTGTGGTGCATGGGGGCCGAGAGAGGCGGAGAAGAGAGAGGCAGCGCTCAGCAGCTCCCCCTGGGTGCCCGCCGAGGAACAGCACACACCAGAGACGGGTCCAGAAGGACTGAGGCGGGCGGCGGTCAAAGCAGTGCATCAGCGAGTGTAAGCGACCATGAATAAAAATGGACTTTGCTGGGGAAGCAGGGCTCATAATTATTCGTTTTATAAATCAGTTAAAGCCTTTTCTCAAACATCCCCCGGGAAGCGCGGGGTTAAAAATCCATTTGTGGCAAGTGTACCATGACAGTGAGCTCGTCTCCCTGGAGACGGAGGATATGACCGAGGAGTGTGTGTGTGTGTGTGTGTGTGTGTGTGTGTGTGTGTGTGTGTGTGTGTGTGTGGAGGGGGGGGGGGGGTTGTGCGTGCATGGGATGTGGGTGGGGGTGAGTGTGTGTGTGTGTGTGTGTCAATGTATTGGCTTGCTGAGATCACATATCTGCGTGAATATGTACACAAAGTGTGCGCATGTGTGTGCATGTGTGTGTGTATCCGTGTGTGCGTGTGTGTGTGTGGATCAATATGCATGCAGGGTATCGTGTGTTTACAAATCGGTGAGCCAGTGAAGCGCGCTGCCTCGCACACACACTCACACACACACATAGAGAAACACACACATGCGAGCACTAGTTTGCGGCTCCTCTATTTGGATTTCAAGAGATATTTTCTCCTCAGACAAAGGTCAACGATGGCAGAAGGCAGCGTACTCAGAGAGCTGTGGTCTGTGAAACACAACTGATTGACAGTATGTAAATAATGTTGTACACCATGAAATTAACAACCGCAAAAAAAAAGAAGTGCGAACATGGTGGGTGTGTGTGTGCGTGTGTGTCTGTGTGTGTGCGAGTCTGCGCGTGTGTGTAGTTAATCATGTGCATTAGACTAGGTTGCGCATATTAACATCCAATCTTTAATACTACTTCTTCGGTCACTGCCGTGGTGCTGATCACATGGTCGTTAAAGAGTTTTAAGTGGAAAAGAAAAGAGGGACATAACAAAATTGAGGGGAAAATTGGAAACAAATTGGTGAAATGAGGAAATAAAGGGGAGGGCACAGTGCCCTGGAGCAACAGGAGAGAAACATAGGGAGGGAGGAAGGGCAGAGGGAGGGACAGAGGGAAGGAGGGATGGAGAGACGGGGGAGAGAGGGTGGGACGAAAGAGTAAAGAGACAGAGGGAAGAGGGGAAGAGGGGTAGGGGAAGGCAGGGGAGGAGGAGGGAGGGAGGTAACTAGAGAAGGAGGGAGGCTGGAGGGAGGGACCTAGAGAAGGAGGGAGGGTTGAGGGAGAGAGCGGGAGAAAGAGAGAGGGAGGACGAGTCGGAGGAAGAGAGGGAAGGAGGGAGATACCTAGGCTAAAGTACTTTACCTTCACTCCGTCCTGCCACTCGTGTTCCTTCTGAAGCAGTTCTGCCTCCCGGGCGAGTTTCTGTCAAAAACAAACAAAAACATATCAGCATCGGTATCTCATTGAGTGTGTGTGCATATGTGTGTGTGTGTGTGTGTGTGTGTGAGTGTGTGTCTGCGTTTGTGCCTGTGTCTTTGTGCATGTGTGTTTTGTGCATTTATTTTAAAATGTTAAACATAGATGTACACACAGAAGGAAATTCTAATTCAAACACTAGTGAAAGTCGCTGTATTAATGCATATTGAGCAATTGTGTGAGCAGAAAATATGGCACTAGATTGTATCTGGCTCCAAATGAGGTCTGGCATTAAACGCTTTTTATCTCTGTGTCAACCAAGATCAAACATCCGCTGATTGTGGATCATCGTGAACAGTTCTACGAGTAACAGCTTATCTCTGTATAGACTTATAGTTACTATATTGGCTGGGCAAGAGACACCCCCTCTGTTGTGGCTCTCTGTGTGTTTCTATATCTAGTTCTCGCCCCAGTCTCTCACTGGTGGATTAGCCTCTGTCTCAGTATGTAGGTTTCCATGCCTCCTCTAGGGGGCGATCTGGTTCAAATCCCAGGATGCTCTGTCAAGCCGTCTAAAGTCCCCAGGCTCTGAAATTATAAACTCTATTTAGACCGTGGCTACGGCCGCATTCAGTTCTGGTTCTGCACTGAAGGACTAGTTCCCCAGCGGGGTGTATTTTTATTATCCCTAACCAGACAAGCCAATGTTTAATGTGAACTCGCACGTTATAAAAGAGATGCCCTATTTACAACGGCAGTCCCACCCACTTCCTCTCAACAGGCTCCTCCCACTAGAAAACCTTAAGCCAGGCAGTGTTTGAATCGGTCATCTCAGGCCCTATACAGTGCACTATTTAGGAAGGCACTGTTTTGCACTGTTGTCCGACATTTGAGTGTACAAATCTGGATCTCTATACGTTTTCTGCTGAATGCCCATCATGCACCCTGAAATAAGTGGACAACTGATGCATACGTGTTTCTTCACAATTTCCCATGATACGTGATGAATTCCATTGTCTTTAGATTCATCCAATAGAGTCGGTCTGGCACAAACAGGTTCTTTATGCAAATGATCTGTCACGCTTTGACCTCTAACACGTATCGCCTTGTTTAGGAAGTCAATACACGTCCTGTCGATGGAATTCCTGAGCAAAATTGTAAGTGTTCCTGAATTCCCCCTATACCTATTCTCTACACATAGTGTACCATATAGGGAATAGGGAGTGAGTGAACCAGTGAGCCAAATGGAACACAGCCCCAGTATAACGGCTTGGCTTCACCAAGGGGGCGTGTCCTGCAGGAATTCTACAAGGTGGATATAAATCGGTGTGTGTGTGTGTGTGTGTATGTGAATGTGAATGTGAATGTGTGCGTGTGTGTGTGCATGCTTTTGTGCGTGATTGCGTGCGTGCGTGCTTGCGTGTTTCATGTGTTGTGTGATTAAACGACGATAGCCCGTGTTTTAGGAAGCATGATAAGCAAGAACAAGAAAAAAAGGGCTATGGGTGTCTTTGACCGTGCCGGGCCTGAATGCCTTTGGCTTTTAATCACCTGAATGCGTCTTAAAATACGACAATATAAGATTCCACGGGCACCCTAACGAGATTGAGAACCACTCAAACAATGCAACAAGGAACTAATTAGCCTATTGGAATGATTGCCACAGAGTTCATTAGAAAAGACAGTAATTTGGTGGCCTACGTTAGAGAGGGTCAGCTCTGCAAAAGGGCAGAGGCAAGTGGTAATCTCCCGGTGAAAGCTATTAGGACTCAAACATTTTCAATTATGGGAAACATGCAGCAGCTGGACAACAACATCCAGGTTCCCTGACTTTACCGGAGAACCTACCGGAACCCACCGGCAGTGTTACCAACCTCAGCTGATCTGAATGTGTTTTTTGTACGTTCCTTCAACGTCCTCTACTACGACCGAGGCCATGAAGCTTGGGTATTTTGTTGTTGCGGCCGTGACCTTCCCAAAAGGAGCCCGAAGGAGGGTTCTCTCAAGATCAGGAGCAGAATCCATCTCCAAACAAACAAGAGAACCGACCAGCTGACTCCACCACCCACCTTCACCCCCAGGATCCGGTCAGGACATGTCATTCACCCCTTCATCTTCTGGGCCCTGCCTTCTCCTCAGAAACATCACTAGGATTATCATTGTTTTATATGTATGCATAAATATACAAAATATCCTAATTTGTACCATACCCATCTTCATAAACCGTTCCCTTCCTCTGTCTCTGTCACTCAATTCATCCTTCAGCTTCCATCTTCCCCAAAACTAGTGGTCCCCACACAGTTCTCTTCATCCCTCTCCCAACCGAGGCCCCCACACCCCCCGAAGCATCTCCCACTCTCTCAGTGCTCTGCCCACCCCCTCCCCCCCCGATAGATGTGCACCATAAACAGCCCATGAATCAGTGAGAGCAAGGGAGGGGGAGGGAGAGAGAGAGATGTGTGGAGCAGGGTGGGGATATATATCATCTGTGCTGGTGGCTGCGGTCCAAGCTGCTTAGAGCGCTGGAGAAGCATAGTAGAGCGATCAGCGGCGTACAGCACAGATAAGCTGTCCACACACGGGGCCCACACAACACAGGGAACACGCCCACCATGCGGGGAGGATGGGGGGGCTATAGAGACCATCTACTACGGTCCGGTCTGGAGACCCAGTGCCCGTTGGCCCGTACCCCTTCCTCCTCCCAACGCCAGGGTACAGCCCTATGACGGATCCTCTGTCCCACACCCATTATCCACTACCCCGTCTGAAGGCAAGGTCAACAAGCATAAACACCCCCGGAGACAGAGTGGTGGATGGGTGGGGGGGGGTTATTGATAGTAGCACAATGTCCAATATTAATACCCCGCCTTCCTACACATACATAGCTTTAAACGTCAAAAGGGAGAAAGAGAAATAAATTATGATAAAAAAAAGGGGCACACAATGCATTATGTGGAGCGGTTGACAGTCTATTCTTCACCAGCTGCTTTGGAGGCAGCCGCGCCGAGAGACGAGCCCCGGCAACGCTGTGTCGTCTTCCTCGAGGAGCCGTGAAATATGAGGAGGAGGGAGGGAGGGAGGGAGGGGGAGAGACAGAGAGACAGAGAGAGGGAGGAAGAGAGCGTGAGAGAGGAGAAAAGAGATGGGGAGAGAGAGCGAGAGAGACAGGGAGAAAATGATGGAGACAGAGGGATAGGGAGAGAAAGACAGGGAGAAGGAGAGGGAGAAAGAGAGAGCGAGATGGAGACAGAAAAAGAGTGGCAGAAAGAACTTGAGAGAGGGGGAGAATCGTCATGAAAGGCTCAGCGTGAGACGATTAGGATCTTTTAATATTCATAACCGTTTGGTTTGCACTGTTCCGGAGGGGGGCGGCCGAATCACTCAAAGTCATGTTATTTCATGGAGAGGTGGGTGGAGGGGTGTGGATGGGAGTGTGACAGCCCACCAGGGAGGGAGCGTGTCATGCCGTAGTGACACAGCTACACACACCCGGCTGTAAGACTGCTGGCTGAGGCCGGTTAGAGAACATTAGGGTCTCTTCTGCAGGCTTCTAAGGGCACTGCACTGCATACACAGTGGACCCTGTCTGCAGGAGACCTGTCTGTGTGTGTGTGTGTGTGTGTGTGTGTGTGCGTGTGTGCATGTCTGAGCGTGTTTGCGTGCTTGCGCGCATGTGTGTCTGTGCGTGTGATTGCAGACTCGAATCAGGCCACTCAACATCTTTTCTAACTGACCCCTGAGCTGTCTGGAAATGCCGCTGTCACCTTGGGGACCCCAGTCCATCATTCTACTGGGTCCCGTCCTCCCTCCCTGAGTGAAAGCACAGATAGCCAATAAGAGACCGTTCCCAAGATGCCCAATGCCTTTGGAGAGGAGAAAGGATTTTTCTTAGGTGCTTATCAGAGAGCCGCCATTATGCAATACAAGGTTGCACTTGTTAAATGCAAAATAACATACTGAAGCATACTGCAAACATTATTACCAGATACATCAGTGCTAATATAACTATGCTATTATTACATTGGATGAAAGCAAATACGTGCACATAAGCTGCCATAACAGTATTGTTATTTCATATACTCTGTATTTATTTAAATTTGACGAAACATTGATAATTGTCAAATACTTGTTGGTCTTCACTCTGAACCAATGCTTTCCTATTATCTACATTTTGATGGAGCCGTTGAACGATGACCTTAGACTAAGTAATTCAGAGGGTATGGGTGTGGTTCGGCCATCTGTCCATTAGGGGGCAGCGGTGTGAGATGAGCCCCAGCAGGAACAGCAGTAGCAGCAGCAGCCGGAGCAACGACCAGTGGAGCCTGTCAGAGTGAGAGCAGACTGGTTTAAGCTCTTCATTCTGTCTGTTACTTGGCCAGGATTAGGACCAATCACAAAACCCACTGAGTCAGAACCGGGCCCCTATAACAGATGGAGGGACTTTCCACTCCAGAATTCAAAACATCTCAGGGAAAATTCCTCCCATCTCCTCTTCTTCCTCCTCCTCCTCCTCCTCCTCCTCCTCCTCGCCACTAGACGCCAACTGGCCTCTTCCTCTGAACTGCTCCATCTCGCCTTCAATCATGTGTCATGTGACCAGCCTCCCTCTCCACCTGTCTGTCTGTTCGCCTCCTACACGTTCTCGCGACTTTAATTGCGGATCTTTCTGTTGCATTTTCTTTTTTTCATTTTGCCATGGAAAAATGTAATAACAGAATAATTGCTCCACATGATAATGGATGTAAAAAAAGGAAATTGATTATAATGAAAGGATTAGAATGGAAATTATAATAAACAAAAAAAAAAAATGCAGATCAACCATTTGTCAAATCATGACTTGTATGACTCCCACACAGTCCAACTGAAGGATGTATGCGCTTAACACTAGCAATAATAACGTTGGTTAGACTCATGTTTTTACTTGTCTGATTCTTTACAGGGGGTCAGTCCCGCACACACACACACACACACACACACACACACACACACACACACACACACACACACACACACACAGGAGAGTCCTTCATCTTGAGCGATATCCGTAGTACTGAACAGTGCTGTACTGCATGCCAATGTCTTCCACACATGTCGCTAAATTAAGAACTTGACTCAACTTTTTTAAGTTATCTTAACTTGACAATTAACTTAGATCCTTGGCTAGTTTTGTTTTCTTTCACCCGTTGGCAGCTGGGAAGTGTAGTCTAGTAATCTTCCCATCACGAAAGGCGCAGGGTTTAAATTATGTTCTTTCCTCGTCTTTTCCACAGCGGCAAAGGGTTGTGAATGCGGCTGGCTGTCACCTCACCCCTGGCAACTGCAGCTGCGCGCACGCTTTCCTTTTTTCCGCCTTCCAAAAGTCAAACACCAGCTTTCTGTATGCCGCGACATATGCACACAGAAATACCATGTTTTCCATTAAAAGATTGCCAGCATTGTGCAGAGAATTTCAGTCCCTGGCTCAAAGGGAGGAGAAAGGCAGCTGTCTTTCCCCAGGAACAATAGCCTCGCTCCCAGCTACAGAATAGAACTCCATTATAGCCATTTTTTAAGAAGTCAGTGTAACTGAAAATAATTGACCTTGATCACACGCCTTTGAATACTAATCAGGCTACTCAGAGGCTTATAATATGGTGGTTCTGAACTGCATCGCTGACGTGGAAGTGCACCATCCGAGCGCTCCGACGATGCATTGACCCGTATAGCGTATCAGTATAAAAAACGGCCTGATGCTGCTACTACTACGGAACGCTGATACCGTTTTCTTCCCCATTGTTTTTCATTTTAATTTCAGATGCCCCGCCGAAAAACAAGCGGCTCATCTATCTCATTAGGCCGCACAGTGGTAACGCCACGCCAACGAGCTAAGTGGCGCCGTTATTGTGGAGCGGTCCGCCAAGACTAGGCTATTGTCCTACTCATTACCACACACCCGACCGACGCACCCACTGCTGCATATTCAATTATCCCTCCTTTGGGCGGTCGATGGCGCCGGCAACAACTGTATCGAAAATTAACAGTGGCGGAGGTTTTCGTGTTTTTTACGCTGGCCGATACACACGAGGAGACCTTTAGCGACGAAACAACACTCGAGCGCTGAGATCATTCGGTTACAGACGCTATATGGCTGCGATATATCGCTCACGCGGCGTAGCGGAACGAAGCGTCCTCACAGCGAAGACCCACAGCAAAGAGTGAGCGTACAGGGGTGGAGGCTTGGGGTTGGGTGGCGTATGGTGGTGGTAGGGCTCAGTAAGGGGGTGGTGGGGGTAGTATGGGGGTGGTGGGGGTAGTAAGGGGGGTGGTGGGGGTATCAGGGGGGTGGTTCTGGGGGTATCAGGGGGTGGGTGTAGTAAGGTGGTTCTGGGTGTATCAGGGGGGTGGGTGTAGTAGTAGGGGGGTGGTGGGGGTATCAGGGGGTGGGTGTAGTAGTAGGGGGGTGGTGGGGGTATCAGGGGGTGGGTGTAGTAGTAGGGGGGTGGTGGGGGTATCAGGGGGTGGGTGTAGTAGTAGGGGGTGGGGGTATCAGGGGGTGGGTGTAGTGGTAGGGGGTGGGGGTATCAGGGGGTGGGTGTAGTGGTAGGGGGTGGGGGTATCAGGGGGTGGGTGTAGTTGGTTGGTGGTGGGGTATCAGGGCGGTGGGTGTAGTAGGTTGGTGGTGGGGTATCAGGGGGTGGGTGTAGTGGTAGGGGGTGGTGGTATCAGGGGGTGGGTGTAGTTGGTTGGTGGTGGGGTATCAGGGGGTGGGTGTAGTGGTAGGGGGTGGTGGTATCAGGGGGTGGGTGTAGTTGGTTGGTGGTGGGGGTATCAGGGGGTGGGTGTAGTAGGTTGGTGGTGGGGTATCAGGGGGTGGGTGTAGAGGTAGGGGGTGGTGGTATCAGGGGGTGGGTGTAGAGGTAGGGGGTGGGGGTATCAGGGGGTGGGTGTAGTGGTTGGTGGTGGGGGTATCAGGGGGTGGGTGTAGTGGTAGGGGGTGGGGGTATCAGGGGGTGGGTGTAGTGGTAGGGGGTGGTGGTATCAGGGGGTGGGTGTAGTTGGTTGGTGGTGGGGGTATCAGGGGGTGGGTGTAGTGGTAGGGGGTGGGGGTATCAGGGGGTGGGTGTAGTGGTAGGGGGTGGTGGTATCAGGGGGTGGGTGTAGTTGGTTGGTGGTGGGGGTATCAGGGGGTGGGTGTAGTGGTAGGGGGTGGGGGTATCAGGGGGTGGGTGTAGTGGTAGGGGGTGGTGGTGGGGTCTAAGGAGGGGCTTGATGACACGGGGCTGGCGGGCTGCCTGGTGTCACTCTGCTGTTTGTCACGTACTAATGGACATGGCACTGCGGCCCCTCCCCCCGCTGTCAGGGCCATCAACCAGACCGCAAACCAGAGGACATAGAGACATGGAGACGGGTCCAGGGGCACCTTTTAAAATGAATAGATGTACAGCGGTGTGTGTGTATATTTATTTATAGCCAGCGGCCGCCGTCCTGTTCGGTCTGCCGGGGTTCTTTCAGAAGCCGCTGCGAGTCGTTGACCTCGCAGGTGACGGAGACAGCGGAAGACAACACAGAACGCAGCGTTTGAAAACAAAAGACAAACGGAGGACGAGAAGGGGGGGGCCCAGTGACATTCTAATAGGACAGCCCTGTCTCGTGGCGGCCCTGCTCCTCGTACACGTGTAAACAGAGTGGTTAAAGCGTGCGGTCTCCACACAGCTCGGTCTGGTGCGACAGCCAACACGGCCCCCCCGCGGCTTTGTGTTCGGCCTGATGCGATCACGAGGTGAGCAGACGATCACCGATTGAAACGGTCAGTGTGTGTAATGAAGAACGGAGCGGGGCAGGTTCTTGGCACCTCTCTTCCGCTTTTCATTTTAATATTGTGTTCTAAAGTGCCGGAAATAATGATGCACACTGATTGTAAACTATAGATGTGAATAAACACGTGCGTACGCACACACACATATACGCACACACACAGAAATAAACAGATTAACATCCGGAATTAAAGCCATGCATAGTATAGGGAGTACACATTTGCAAAACTGATTGCATTAATGGACACATATAAATATACACATTTATACGTAGAACACACACACACACACACACACACACACGCGCGCGCGCGCGCACACACACACACACACACACACACACACACACACACACACACACACACACACACACACACACACACACACACACACACACACACACACACACACACACAATCACTATGGAAGTCTCTATTGGACTTTATTATTTGTAACTAGCAGGAAACAACTCGCATTGCATGCAACCGGCTCCACAAATATTTGGTTCTATCGACCATGATAAGTCATGATCCAGAAATACATTGCGTCATTTCAAATGATATCCACACTGACTTTAAGAACAGAATGTATCATACAAACAAACACAACTCACAATATGACACACTGTCTGAATCATAATATCACATATTGGCCACGACACACACCCACACCCACACATACACACACAGTGATTTGCATACATACATACTTAACAATATGTATAATAAGCTCAAAAGAGCACTCACTAATCAACATGCAATCAATGACTCACACATGTATTCTCTGCATCAGAGTGGCATGGCTGTGTCGCTCAAATGGAGCTTCACATGAAGAGCTCTCTATCAAATGAATAGGCAGAGGAACAAAGAGACGTCAAATAATATGTAAAATAGGTTCATAATTCCTCCTTTTAAAAAAAAGGAGTTGCGCTACAAATTCCTTCTAAACTCATGATTAAGTTTTATTATTTTATTAAATGTGTCAGCACAAATTTTATAATTCAGTTTTTTTGATAGTCTTTCATAAGTCTGAAATGAAATAGGCTATATTAATATATATCAAGATATATATTAAAATGTGACAATGTAGTCATTGTGTCATTTGTAGTTTTGACCACTGGGTGGAGATTGAGGACTTTGAGCCGAACTCTCAAGTTACAATTAAACCTTCACGCGCAACAGGTGTCGGATGGTAGAAGCATACAGCTCCTCTGGAAAACATGGCAAACTGTTGATGTTTTACTGCTTGAATATCATTTAACATCCCAAAAATATGCTTAATGCAATAGGCATTTATTTCATGCACAATTATCTTTCACCATGTATTTATTTGATGTAGCTACTGTTGTGTATTTTCTTTTTTTAAATGGATTCTTATAATCATCCCATTATACGGGTGTCAAAAGGTTCCTACAATAACTTAAATTAAAGTCGAATACACCTCGGCTGGATGCTTCAGTCCAATCATCAGCATAATAATTATAATAATGATATCGCCCTGTCCAGCAAAAGACATTGAATATAAACTCAATTAGTTCATTTATTTTGTATATTTGAGAGGGCGAGAAGCAGGCTGAACAAAACGAAAAGACAGACAAAGGGAAGTGGTTATAGGGGGGCTGGGGGGGAGAGACAGAGAGAGTGAGAGAGAGCGAGAGAACGAGAGAGAGGTGTGGGCTTGTAGTCAGTATCTTTTTTTCTCCTGTTTATCTCATTCCTGCAGCTTAGCACCCCTGCCTTCCACCTCACCAGCCACACAACCAGCTCAAGGGCAAAGGATGGCGTTTTTTCCGCTCTTCATATTTAGCTCTTCACCCTAATCAATTCAATATTTGATTTGATATGGTTGAATCAAAGATGCAATGCTTGTGAATGACACTTGAAGGAAATAGGAGGTGACTAACTATTTCTTCTTTTTTTTTTAAGTCTGATTCTTATTTTAGACGTAGTTCAAAACCCGGGCCATTGCAGAGTGTGTTACCCGTGTGTGTCGCCATGGTGTGCCCAGGTAACCATGGTGTCCGCTGACAGCGGCCGCTGTTTGACAACCTGTATCTGTGTCAGTGTTTGGCCAGGCAATGTCGATTTACACACATAGACGCACACACACACACGAGCCCATAGCTTCAGCTACATTATTGAGCACAAACACACACACACACACACACACACACACACACACACACACACACACACACATACACAGAGTGCAATTCTGCATCTTCCAGCAGACACAGAGCAGAGTCAGAGGATGTAGACACAAGCGCCTCTCAAAGCAATTACAGCAGATTGAATCCAAATTAAATTTGAAGCCTTAAGCAAGGCAAGCAAATAAATAGCCCCGCATAGAAGAGATATGACAAGAGAGAGGAAGAAGGGGGGAGAGACTTCAGGTGGGGGGGTCATGGAGGTACAGAGGAGGATAAGCAGAGAGAGAGAGAGAGAGAGAGAGAGAGAGAGAGAGAGAGAGAGAGAGAGAGGCCGTTCTATGGTTCTAAGTGAGGAACCACCCGACTTCACTTTGATTACAAAGCCAAATAAACCGAGACATTACCTCCTCTAATGGGAGAAGGAAAGTGGGTAGATGCATTTAAAAAAAACACTAAACGTAACTAAGGTCAACAAATGCCAAATGGTAAACAGATGGAACTCGGCATACAGACAAAGAATAGCAAATAAAATGGAGATTTCCTTCTTAGGAAAAATGCTGTGATGGAGAGAGCAAAAACCTGTGTGTGTGCGGACCGTTTACCAGTCACAAACACATGCCCATTTCAGGCAAACAGATTAGCCCCGTTCCTAGTCCTCCAACAGATATCATTTCACCATTTCCATTTTTTTCATTATTCCCTTCCAAGAAATGACGGGATTAGATGCGGCGGCTTTTAAACATCACATGTTATCTTCCATCTCCCGGGTGAACAATTAATCCACAATCACAACCCCCCCCTCCCCCCCACCCATTCCCTACCTTCCCCTCATCAGCCTCCCCCCTCCTCAGTCTATCTCTCCCTCTCGTCTCCCCCCCCCCCCCCGAGGAGAGCTGAGGAGTTTTTTAGTTGGGAGAAATGAGGCGGTTTGAAATGCCATATACCAATACTATACCATGACACTATATGTGAGGTACACGCGATGGGATTACTGTAATCTGTCATTATTCTTATATTGTGTGTGTGTGTGTGTGTGTGTGTGTGTGTGGGGGGAGGGCATGTGCCTGCGTGCCTGCGTGCGTGCGCACACATTCTTTTATACCTCCATACCTGCTTACTCTGACACCATAATAATCGCACCATTTTCTATAGACAGGCCCCAGCAGGCCCATTATCAAGCCGCCGTATGCGTTCCACTCTGCTCCACCGCTCAGTGGTGGCCCCAGACCATGGAAATCTATTCAGCACCTGCACAACGGTGTAGAGCGATGCGTACATCCCCCTCAACAATACGTCTGGCACAGCGTTCACAGGGCTATGTTTAACTAAATCAAATGGATCCAGTGATCCAAATGAGTCAGAGCTCTCGGGGGGTCTCTTTGCAAAGACCCCCCAGAATCATCTGCAGCCACATCCCAGGATATGATACGCGAGGAGGATGGGAACGACCGGGAGACCCAAAGTTGGGGTTCGGGGTTATAGACACGAGGTTGGAGGACCTGGGGCCGGCCACGCCTCTACCAAAGTCCAATCCCAGAGGTAAAACTTATATTCCATAGAGCTCATCGGAACCCTGTGTTATTATCAGTTTCCAAGATACGTACGCAGAGGGAAAACCGACATAATCATGGGGCACACACACACACACACACACACACACACACACACGCAAACACCGAAATCAGGGAATAACACATATCTTTCTTGATTCCAGAAAGCTACAGCAGCTGCTAGCTTCCATGTCATTATAGTTAAATGTTGGACAAAAGATTATAGCGTGTAGGCTGTTATCTGTCTGTGAGGTGTATTTCACCAGATGGCTTTTTAAAAATTCCCATTACGGCTTTTTATAGTAAATAAATATATTTGGCATTCGCAGCAAGGGAGGCGGGGTGACTTGGGAGGGGGACAGATGTGAAATAATGGACAACTGGAGAAAGATCATTACAGACCAGAGCAAAAATTATCACGAAAAAAGTCTCACGGGAGGGAAGTCGATCAAGAGAGGGGCGGGAAAGGCTGGAGAAGGAGAGTGGGGTTGGTGGTTGTGGATGCGGGTGAGGAGGGTTTTGGGGGAAAGTCAGAGACAGTCTAACCTTGACGGAGAGCATCTTCCGACAAGCATCTGCCTCCCGTAATAATTTCGAAATAATCTCCATTTACAAAGGCCCAGCAGTCTGGCAGAGCAAATGCTCTGTGCCTGATCGATCAGTCATTCAGCCAGATGCTGCTTTCAGTGGGAGCCCCACATCGTTCTCAGCACCTAGCTACCCCCCCAACCCTCTCTCCCTCTCCTTCTCTCTCTCTCCCCCTCTCTCTCTCTCTCTCTCTCTCTCTCTCTCTCTCTCTCTCCCCCTCTCTCTCTCTCTCTCTCTCTCGCATACACAAATGCAGAGCCCAGCGATAGAGCGAGACCAATATGTGGACGAGGCGGGCGAGGGAGAAGGTGGTGTCCCACCATCTTCAGAAGAGGAGACTCTGAGATAATGTCATTGGAATAATTGGAATTGAGTCCATAATTGCAGTGTGAATGTAAAATAAAGAGGAAGACATTATTGAAGACACCGTTCAATGCCGCAGGCTTTACGATTTGTCTGCACTAGTTTTAATTGCACTATTCTTTATGTTTGTTTCTTTTATTCTTTCATCGGAAATTATTGTTGTTATTGTTATTG
This sequence comes from Pollachius pollachius, assembly GCF_949987615.1. NCBI lineage: Eukaryota > Metazoa > Chordata > Actinopteri > Gadiformes > Gadidae > Pollachius > Pollachius pollachius. The sequence goes on along the minus strand of NC_136945.1, from coordinate 15,262,111 downwards.
CTTCAATCTCTTTATCTGAACCTTATCTGCACTGAGCACACCTGGAACGCGAGCATGGCATTGCCTGTTGGTTGAATGTTGTGCACTTGACAATAAACACAAAGCTTGCAGATTGGACTGTATAAGTGCTTCCAGTCAAAAATAACGCCACAATATTTTTCTTTTGAGACAACTATCCGGGGACTAATCAACTAGTCTTCCACAAAGCCGCCTCAGAGGTCTATGGCCACACAAAACCTGGCACAGGGGATACAAGCCCAGACTAACACACAAAGGCGTCATCCCTTCAAACAGCCAATTACCGCGCAGCATTGTGACAGTCTTAACCGCTACTGTGCATTTGGCCTGCAGCAATTAATTGACTTTTAAATAGTCTGCAATTAGCTCCAATTTAAATGAATAGGCATAGTCTGCCTTTACCAGCATATTTAAATAAATAGACAAAGTCTGCCTTTACATGAATATTTAAATTGATATGGTCTGCCTTTACATGCATGTTTGAATTAATAGGCATAGGCTGCCTAAATGAAAAGGCACAGTTTGCCTTTAAGTGCACATTCAAATGAAGAGACAGAGTCCGTCTTAACATGCATATTTAATTAAACATAGTCTGCTTTTATGTGCATAATTAAATTGATATAGTCTGCCTTAATGTGTATACATAAATCAATAGACCGTTGCCTTTACTTGCACATTTTGCCCTTTAAGGGCAGCATGGCCACCTGTTATTTATGTAAAACTCTCTTATGTAATACGTTGACCTTATGTATAGTGTCTCCAGACTGGAAGCAGGTACTACCGATTGGATGTGTGTTGGTCACCTGCATACATTTATGCATGATCCATTCCAACAGGGGAAAAAAGTAAACCAAGCTTTAAAGCAATGAGGAAAAGCTGTAAATGTAAATTGACAGATTAATACACATCAACATCGATACAGCTGTACCAAGAACAAAAGTTCAGAGACGCCAGCCACGTCCTGTGATAAGCTCAGCCTAAGCTTGAAGGTTTGCAATCAATGATCTGGATTAATGTGTATCAAAGGAGAGAGAAAACCATCAAGTTACTTTTATCTGGTCTTACTAAGATTAACAGAGCGAAATGCTGGCAAGAGGAAGACAGCCAGAGAGAGAGAGAGAAGGACAATGGGGAGAGAGAAAGAGAGAGAGACGGGGAGAGAGAGAGGGAGAGAGAGAGATGGGGGAGAGAGAGAGAGAGACGGTGGAGAGAGAGAGAGACGTGGAGAGAGAGAGCGACGGGGAGAGAGAGAAAGAGAGACGGTGGAGAGAGAGAGACGGGGAGAGAGAGAAAGAGACGATGGAGAGAGAGAGAGAGAGAGAGAGAGAGAGACGGTGGAGAGAGCGAGAGACGGGGAGAGAGAGAGACGGTGGAGAGAGAGAGAGAGACAGAGACAGAGAGAGAGAGACAGAGATACAAGGGAGATAGAGAGAGAGATCACAGACAGGGTAAGCGGCATAATCACAGAGATGTTTTTCCAAGGTCAATATCTTAGAAAGTCTCCTACGGCTCCATTGAGGCTTGACACCGGGCTACCGCCCACACCCCACTCCACCCACCCCACTAAACCCTTTACCCCCCCCCCCCCAGCCCACATTTTGTCCCTCTGATTTTGTTCCACTCTTCCTCTTGGCGTTGTTGCGTCTGGTGTGTTTCGCTGGCTTCCCCAAACGCCAGCTTCTTTTCTTTCCTTCCTCAACCCCTTAGGTGTTCTTGCATTGTGTCACCCTCTGTGCTCACTGTTATTTGCATTTTGTTTGATGGATTTAAACAATGCGTCATTCTTTTCCCCGCTGACCTGCGTGTCTCATCTCCGTCTCCGTCGTCCGTTAAGGCTCAGTTATGGTTCCAGGTCGACGCAACGCAATGACCAAGCAGACGCCTCGACGCAGTCGTGAACCTGTTTCGATTCTGCGTCGGGTTTTAGTGAGCGGACCAATCCCAGCCCTTTCTGCTGCGTGGCCTCGACACAAGGTTAACATTTTTGGGAGGCGCACATCAGGCCCTTGCGGCGGACCCACGAGGGTCCGCAAGGACTTAATGGGTGCCAAAATGCCCTTGTATTGCGTCGACGTGGAAACATAACTAAGCCTTTACTTACGCACACCGAACCGGGCGGAGTGCGCCTCCTCTCTCTTCCCTTTGCTTAGAGTCCTCACCTAATGGAGCCCTCCATGATTATTAATATTATTGTGTTAGTCACCCAGGCGGCGTCTCAGTCAGAGGGGGCCAACACACCTCGTTAGCCTCCGAGACAAACACCTGCCAGTCACGAGGACCATTAGTCCGTCCTGTCACGTAGGGCTGGAAGCGGCTGACACGAGTTATGACACGCTGTCAGAGACCCACATCGCCGGGGCGGTCATCAGAGCAGAGAGAGAGAGGGGGAAAGGTGGAAACCAGATCCCACCCCATCCCCCTGCCTCCAGCCAAATGGAGACTCAGGCCTACCAAGGGCACAGCCAGCCCAGGTTAGCGTCAAGAATAGCTCGCTCACTTTTGTCCCTAAATTCACCTATACAATGACATCCACGGCCCACACATTCACATTTCACATTCATAAACACACACACACACACACACACACACACACACACAAACACATACTAACACACAAACATGCACACTCGCACAAACACACACGCAAACACACATGCCTGAATGTGGGTGTATGCACGGGTGTGCACGTAGATCTTTTACATAACCCCGTAATGCAAGGCAATGGCTGCGCTGATCTGAGAAGATGCAACAAGCAGAGACAGCATCTGAGTGGCTTTACTTAAGAAGCAAACACAGAAGAGGCAAAGTGACAGGCCGCCGCAAATGAATGCAAGCCCAGGAGAAACGAGGAACGAGAAATTTATTCAGTCTGCGGTCACATCCTGGACGAAGCCAAAGAGAACTATTTGTGCATTTGTGTGTGTGTTTTTTCCCCTGTTTTTTTGTTTGTTTTTTGGTGGTGGTGGTGGAGACGGGGGAGGGAGGGGGGACTGATTCCTTTATCCCTGGACCAAGCTCAGGGTGGCAGGCAGGCGCCCAGATAAGGTGGGTCTGGGCAGAGATTAACTGCTTGCTCTGATGGAAAAGCAGAATAAAAGCAAGCCGACCTCTGCTGTTGCTGGCCTCCCTGCATGAAAGGCTTGACTCTGCGGGGATGGGCTGTAGAGGGATTTTGTACATTTAACACCACCAGAATACATAAACCAATGTCATTCCCATTGTGAAACAATGGGACTCGCGTTTCATGTCGGAACCCTTTTGTCTGTTTGTGTCGCGCACACGCAGAGAAACTCTCCCGCCGTGGTCTCTATAGTCACAACATTAGGGTTGGTGTCCTGGAAATGAGGAACGGCACAAAAATAAAAGTTTGATTTTGAAGATCGATTCCAAAACGTTGTAAAGTCACTGTTCCGAAGGCTGAAGTATAGGAGCAAGCTCAATGGGACAGAACGTTCTTTGAAACTAAACCAGGTTTCACGGTCTGGCAAAGATAATCTCTTCAATTTAGGATCAGCCGCTGTGGTGCGGAGAAGCTTCAAGTAAACCATACATCTTCAATATTGAGGACGTTCTCAAAGGAAGTCTGACTGTCCTGGAATCACTTTATTTTCAGTGGGTCCTAATGGGTGACTCATGATGAGAGATCCTCTCCAACCAACAGGCTCAGTTTTGTCGAAGGTATCGTCATGACAGACAAAGGGTTGCTGGTTAAATGCTGCCCCTTAAACAAGACATCTAACTGCCTCTAAGTAGCTTGTAGTGACTTTGCACAAACTCAAGCAGTGATCGTGTATTCATAACACTAGGATAGGATGGTCTAGTGGTTTGGGTGTTTGACAACCAGCCCATACGTTCTGCTTCAAAACCAAGTGTCCTCGGTCTACCTGTAGGCCTCCCAGAGCAAAAAGCCTCAACTGTATACCTGCTCATTCATTACCAATATATCTAAAGTTGGATGAATTTTGAAAAAATAGCAGAATAACAGAATTCATCCTTCAAACAAACAAAAATCCCGAAGCTGAGTTATGTGTGCCACATTTGTTTGAGCATTAATGTAAGCGAAAATACTGTTATCAGTCTGCAATACTGAGCAATCCCATGGTTCTGGTTTCCATAATACTGTTGCTTCTGTTCTACACAATCAAATATGTAGGCTACTTTCTATTATTCAGTTCTATAAGTCCATTCTTGTGTTACTTTTTCTCTTGCTGCTCTACATTTCTTCTCAAGCCATTCATGAGCTACCTAGAGTATCATCATGCATTTTATATTCTTCTATGGGAGAACCCTATTTCTGTCAATATTTTCCACAATATTTCTCGGATGACGATGATGGCAATGCAACAACTGAGGGGGCGGCAGTAGTGGGCACCTATGACATTTATGTTTTAAATAAAACAAATAGCATTTAGAGGGGATAATATAATTTATAATAAAAAAAATAAGATATATTTTATTGAAAAAAAAATCATGGCAGATTGTGAGACTCGTAATCAGCAGACGCACTGGGAGGGAGACTCCTGGATACGAGGGGGATATACTGCACAAACAACCCATCTGAAAGCACACCCACCACACCGCATAGAAGTCTATTTCTATGTGGAGGGACACTCCAGTGATTCACGCTTTAACACCAACCACTGGTAATAGTGGTTAAAGCATACGTGTATGAAAAGTAATCCCTTGCTATCTGCGGCTATCTGCAGAGTTGCGTCCCTCCCTTGGGAGAAGGTGAGCTATATGCTGCGGCCGCTTCAACGATAACGCTGCAGAGAATAGTCCAGGGCGGGTTCACAGACGGGGTGTGTGTGTGTGACGTGTGTAGACATGGTTAAGATAGGAGGCCTGGGCGAGAGAGAATTAGGAAAATTATTTATAAGCACAAAACCTCACAGTGCAAGTATTTGAACAAGGCGTTAGTTTTCTCCTCTTTATTCTTCTTCGTCTTAACACAGTTCCGATTTCATATGATTCCCACCACTCAGCCGTGCAACACATATTTTCTATTTGATTGCTGAGACGTTTTTCAAAAGCCCCTTTCATATGAAATGATCCTTTTCAATTGTACCCTCTAGGCAAGACAACAACGAACTGAGTACCGCCTTGGAATGGAAAAAAAATCTGTTTCAAGTTTCTTTCTCTCTCTCTCTCTCTCTCTCCTTTTCTTTTCTTTCACTCTCACTGCCGAAAAAATGGGCACATGTGAGACTTGGAATATATGTTTAATGCATCTTGGAGAGCCCGCCATGGAAAAAGAACAAATCAGTCATTTCTATTCATTTGTCTCTCGCTGACTTCTTAAATGCAGAGCAAGGCAGATGCTATTTTCTACGTGAACACGTTGCTTAAACGCAGGAAGTGCCTTTTTCCATTTTTTTCTCCCTTCCTCCTTCCAGGAAGAAGTCGGATGATTAGACGTTGAATCAAAGCCGAACACTTCCTGACTTGCTCCCACATTGTCACTCTAATGAGCGATTGTGCAGCAGAGGCAGGGCTATCAAAACAAAAACCCACGAAAAAACACTTCCATTGTGTATTGATTTGTTTAGGGCAGGCGACAGCATTCAAATGGGAGCAGAAAATGGAAAAACCGGTGGCAAGAATAAACATATGTATGGAGGATGTGAAGGAAATTTGCTGCAGGCGAGCTACTGCGATCACATCAGGTTCTGACATTTTCTCTAATGTGAATTGCTGCCAAGTAGCAGTGGGTGGTATGCTGTGACCTTTATCAGTTAAAGTGATAGAATGACCCAATTGGAAAGATAGATCAACACATTTTACAATACTATACATAAACAAATTATCCACACGTCTGTTTTGTATTCTGAACATCAAGAGTGTGTTCAGTGTGTCCGGTGAACTGTAACAGGGAGAAATCTCTTTTGAAGGTTACACAGGAGATTCAAACTGTTGATGCCTCAACAGTTTGAAGGAGAGTCCACGATCGTGAGTTGTACTGAGACTTTGGAGTACTGTGTGTGTGTGTGTGTGTGTGTGTGTGTGTGTGTGTGTGTGTGTGTGTGTGTGTGTGTGTGTGTGTGTGTGTGTGTGTGTGTGTGTGTGCGTGCGTGCGTGCGTGCGTGCGTGCGTGCGTGCGTGCGTGCGTGCGTGCGTGCGTGCGTGCGTGCGTGCCTGCGTGCGTGTGTGTGTGCGTGCGGGTCTGTGTGTTAGGTGCAATAGCTCTGCTCCAGGTTGTACCAGATGGTTGATAATGGAGGTTCATAGATCTGAATGACACACGCCAGGAGAATTAGCAGGAGTATAAGCAACCACATGTCTTTGTGTTTGTTTGTGTGTGTGTTCATGAATTAGTACATACGCACGTACGTGCGGTGTACGGCTTATGTATTTCATGTGCTATCAGCTGTTCTTTATTGTGACCGAATGTGGCATTAAAATACATCCGCATGATGGAAAGACAATATGGAATCGCACAGTTTATTTGAACTGGTTTCCAGTGATTAAGTATGCTTTGTTTTTCCATGCAAGGTTATTGAAAGTCTAATTAAATTATGACATTTGGAGGGTGCAATGCGATCTAACCTGTGCTACAGGGCCTATAAGATAAACTATATGCTATTAGGCCTACAAGATAGCTTTTGGCTACAATAGCTGAGAAATCTCAGCTATTGAGTCTCTTGCTACATCAACTAACCAGGATTTATAAGGTGTTGAATCTTTGAGATACGGTAGGCCAGTCGTACTTCTAGTCAGACGGTGCATTCAGGTGCAAAACAGCCTTCAGAGAGAACATTGCTGTCTAGTTTTTGTAGACAAAATGTCACAAAAGGGCCCCTTCTGCGGACAGAAACCTCGGACAGACACAAGGCGTGGCCTCTGACTGAGTTGGAGATTGAAAACTGCCGGTCTAAACGCTCCGGTCGAGGCTGGGCTCAGCTAAAGCGGAGCTGCGTTAGCATTATTACATTTCCTTCTTTATCTGCATGATCAACAAAGCCGGTGATGGTAGTCAAGAGAAATACGAAACCGGCAACCCTGTTAGCGGTCTAGAACTATCCGGGAAAGATAACAGCATACAACCGCCATATGAGAACCCTTGATGAATTCTTGCTATGGAAAATTTACTGTGAATTTGATTTGATTCATACCGCGTGCGAAATTACAAAGTTATCTCTTCTACTTTGGCCCAAGGAGTGCTAGGCCTAGTTACACAGATCTTCCCTATTGAGACCCAGTAGTTATAGCGGCCTCTCAAATGGCCAGCAGGAAATGGGGAAAAAATGAATTACTTTTTTTTGTTGTAATTCCTTTCTTTTTTCTACATTCTTCCCTTTTTTTCCACCGTTCAGCAGAAAAATAGAGACACAGATTTGGTGTTTTTTCCGACGACGCGGGGAAGATGTTGACAGGAGCTGTGAAGGACAGGTTTCATGCGTCTTGCGTCTTCCCGGAACAGCGGCTGGCTTCATTAAGTCATTCCAACCGTATGACCTCGGCGCGGCTGAGCTCCCGCGCGCTCATTAGCGGGACCTTGTAATTCATTAAGCTTCCCGGATGAACACAAGCCATGCCGAGGGCTAACCGTTAGCAGCTAGAGTGGCGGTGCGCTGGGATGGCCAGGGAGGTGAGTGCTAAGTGCTAGGACAAACCTTTAACGCTGCAGCGAGGAGCGAGCCAGGCCGCCAGCCTAGGTGTCACCCCAATATGAAAGCGTTTATGAATATGGCTGCTAATGATGGATCATAGACTCACCTTAGAGGGCGTGTCATGTTTAAACATGACACGGAGGGGAGGGGAAGGGGGGCTGGATAATGAAACGACCGGTTTAGTCGGTTTACTTCGTAATGCACCAACAGCGCTTAGAATAAGTTCTGCCGTGCACATTTGCACATACTGAATATTATTGTTTGCGAGGTTGGTGTTCTTTTGAATGTATAAAACTGTGACTGTAAATGATTGTGCTGGTAATCATCACTTGCAGCGTGCTCAATATTCATGTAATATTATATGTTTGAAAGGCAACCTCTCTCTGGGAAAGTTATGGTTTGCATTGTACGCTGCTGACATTGTAATATGAATTGGGAGTGTGTGTAATCAATGTATGTGTGTTTGTTTGTGTGTGTGTGTATGTTTGTTTGTGTGTGTGTGTGAGAGGGGGGAGTGGGCACTCCTTAATTTGTCATCACTCACTGCCAACATGAGGGACATAATCCTCTGCTGCCATTGGTTTTTGTTAACTGAAACTAACCACACACACGCACGCACGCACGCACACACGCGCACACACACACACACACACACACACACACACACATACACACACACGCACACACACACACACAAATATGCAGCCATCATGTTCCCTGCCGGTCGATAATGGATTATCTTTTTGTTTTTTACGGATTTGATTACCGCCACCCTTTATGAAGCAAAAAGCCTTTTGAGTTCACAACGATGATAGACACAGAAAGCACCTTGTTAATAATAGGGAGATTGGATCTTTAAAAAGCATGACGAGCTGGATTTAGGACTTTAGACCTGGCAGTTTCCACTACCAGTTTAAACGCTGTTCAGAGCCGCGCCCGAGATGGACCACCTCCGAGGTTGAGATGGAGCCAAAGTGGGATGCTGTGACGTCAGCCCTTGTTGCTGTTCGGAGCGAGAAGCTGTTTATTGGGGAACATTGAGCTGCACAGTTTGAATCCCTGATGTACATTGTCGTGTAAACAGCCAATACTGTAGGTATCACTTAGTAGTTCCGAGTCTGTATGTACCAATACGTTATGCCAAGGGCATCAAGCAGGTCTACACTCTGACGCACGCGCTTCCAAATATCTCTCCAAACAGACCCATGCTATGAACGATCACTTCCTCTGAATGTGTGGCGGTTACACGATAACGCCACTGGGCCTCGCCCAGGCCACGCCCCCATCCCGCCCAGGCCTGCCCAGGCCTGCCCAGGCCACGCCCCCTCCCCCGCCCCCGCCCCTAGCAGAATAAGGAGGCCAGCGCAGATCCACTGATTTATTCCATCCGGCACTTTTAGTTTTTTGCCATCTCTGCATTTTCTCTGACAATCTTTGGCCGTCGCTATCATCCGCATGGATGCAGAGCCTCCCTCCAGGCGGTCCGCAGGAAGGAAGCCGGTCTGCCCCGCTCCTCCTCCTCCTCCACACACAGCCCTGTATCCGGCCTCCATCTCGCTATGTTCAAACCCTCATTGACACATGTGAAATAACATGCACCATCAAATGGAATGGACCCAGGCTCAATTTCCATTTTGACTGCAGATTCAATTTTAGATCAGGAACAGTTTTGTCCAAGTGTTATTTCAGTCAATGGCTAAAGATGCGACGGCTCCTATGCGGCTAATAACATTACTGTGATGTTGCTGATCAATTTGAAGTTGATCCATCAGATAATAGAAAAACAAGTCGATCTAAAATGAATTATAATAATTGTTTTGTGTATGTCGGGTGAAATGATCCATTAACAATATCATTTGAAGCCTGTGAAATGGGCTGATAGCATACAAGACGGTATTCAACACCTCAGAAAATATTCTACCGTTACATACATCATCTCCACAGACGCCATCTCTCACCTAACAATAAGCCTGGCTGACCTTTTCAATGGTGGCTCATGGCTCATAAAATATACACTGTGCTGGTCTCCCAAACAGGTGGTTCTACATATTGAACGATTCTGTTATTACACAGACTCGACAGTGATTACATTAACAGTGCTTACATTCTGGCTCAGGTCCGAAATACGCTGTATTGATTGGACACGGTCGGTGGAGTCAATAAGCCTCCGGAAGTAAATTCTCACCTCCTTCTTTCCTATCAAATATTTAACATGGCTCTATATCTTCACCAGCCCCCTGACTCACCCATGTCTGATTAAGTTGCCAGTGGCTATGGTTCTACAGACTCCTCAATAAACAGCCCAGTTGAGGCTGAGCAGCCATCCATCCATCCAGCCATCCACAGCGGCCTGGAGGCGACCGTTCTTCAGACTCTAAGTGGTATTGGAGGAGTACGGGGATGTGTGTAATTGGATTAAGCCAACCTTAGTGGCTGCTCTATTCCATCCGTGGTCCTCTGTAAAATCACGACTTAGGTTCAACAAAGGCGCCCCTTCTTCCCTCTGTGCAGCGGTGGATGTCACATGATCACTGCGCGGTGGCGAGCTGGCGCGTCCTGCCCCCCCCTTCTCAGAGCAACTCTGAGAGGGAGAGAGGCACACAAAGAGAGCGAGAGACATGGAGACGGGGAAGAAAGAGACACACACAGAGACAGAGAGGGAGACAGAAAGATAGAAAGAGAGATGCAAGAGAGTGAGAGACATGGAGTCGGAGAGAGAGAGCAAGAGAGAGAGAGAGACAGACAGACAGACAGACAGACAAACAGACAGACAGACAGACAGACAGACAGAGACGGAGAGAGAGAGAGACAGACGGACTGAGTGGGAAAGAGGCAGAGAGAGAGACAGAGAGAGAGAGATACAGGGATGCAGAGAGAGAGACTGAGAGACAGATACAGAGAGACAGAGAGAGAGAGACAGAGAGAGAGAGAGAGAGAGAGACAAGAAGAGCGAGAGAGAGCGATAGAGAGAGAGAGAGAGAGATAGAGTAAAAGCATTTTACTTTTACATTTTACTCTACTTTTGTAAAAGCATTCTGCAGGTACACAGGACAACCACTAACAACGCCTGCAGAGCTGAATTAGGTCAGTATCCACTTCTATTAAAAATCCAAAAACGATCAATTAAATATTGGCTACATCTAAAACAAAGTGACCCCCACTCCTTCCAGTACAAAGCCCTGCAAAGCCAAGAGATGAACAGGAGTCCCCTTACTCAGCTGGTCCTGAGGCTCTGTCCACAGACAGGTTCCCCCTCTGCTCTGCCTCAGGACCAGTCGGAGAACATATCAATTAGACTCAACCAAATTATAAAACATCAGAAACAAACCTACCTCACCCATTGGAACACTAAAACACACACACAGAGCAAAATGCAGTGTTATCTGGCCCTAAATAGACAGGACACTGTGGCCCCCTACCTGACCACAGTGACTGATGTTAGACACAGAGTGTTGTTAACAAAGTACAGACTGAGCGCTCACTGCCTGGCCATAGAAACAGGCCGCCATAAGAAGTCATGGCTGCCCCAAGAGGAGCGGCTGTGCCAGCAGTGTGAAGAAGCTGCTGTAGAGACCGAGCAGCACTTCCTCCTACACTGCCCCAAATTCAAAAATATCCACAAAATATACTTTATCAAATTCGGCCAAAAACCCCCTCATTTTATAAACTCCCATGTAGACCAACTACAAATATTAATGGGAGAGAGAAAAGAGAGCTCCGTCCTCGCAGCACAATTTATTTCAGCTTGCCACAACATGAGAGGATGACATTCTACACCAGGCCTCACTGTTTGATTGATCAATGATTATTAGTAACCTATAATGCGTTTTATGTAGCTTTTCATTAATTTTAAGGTTTTTTTGTTTTTTATTTTATTTATTTTTTTTCTTTTATATATATATTTTTTTTTTTATATATATGTACATATGTATATCTGTATGTTATGTTATATTGTTACAGGTTGATATATGTACATATTGTTCTGACGTTCCATATTGTTATTATCGTAATATTTGTAATACTGTAATGCTTTGGCAACACTGTTTGGATTACCAATAGTCATGCCAATAAAGCTTTTTTGATAGAGACAAGAAGAGCAAGAGAGAGACATAGACATAGACAGAGATAGAGAGAGAGAAAGAAAGAAAGAAAGAAAGAAAGAAAGAAAGAAAGAAAGAAAGAAAGAAAGAGAGAGACAAAGAGAGCGAGAAAGAGACAGAGCCATAGACAGAGAGAGAGAGAGAAAGAGACAGAGAGGCAGAGAGAGACAGGGAGAGACAAAGAGCGAGAAAGAGAGAGAGCAAGTGAGATAGAGAGAAAGAGAGAGTTAGAGAAGAGACAAGGAGTGTGAGAAAGAAAGAGACTAAGAGAGTGAGAGAGAGACAGAGAGACAGAGAGAAAGAGAGACAGAGAGAAAGAGAGAGCGAGAGAGAGGGACAAGGAGAGAGAGAGAGAGACAGAGAGACACAAAGAGGGAGAATGCAGACGAGGGAAGCTTCTTCAAAGTCTGTCGGCGCTGACAGACACTCCTGACCTTCTTTTGATTGACAGTCGCACAGAATTCATAAAGTCTTTCCGGTTGCTTCTCTCCGGTTCCCAGGAACCAAGCGCTGGCGGAAGGCTTTCGGGGAGGTGGGCTGGCGGGGGGAGACACGAGGGTGAGTGGGGGGGGGGAGCTCAGATCAGTGCCAGTGCTTTATCGTGCCTGTTTGGCATTGTACACATGACAGCTTACATGGAGGGCTGTGTTCTCTGTGGCTGTCTGTCAGGGAGCAGCTCCCCGAGCACCTGGGGCCCGCTCAGGTGTTTAGCACTGAGGCCCTGATTATACTCACACACTCATGGAGAGGCACACCCACATACACCAACACACACTCATATTCACCAATACACACTCATATTCCCCAATACACACCCACATACACCAATACACACTCATATTCCCCAATACACACCCACATACACCAATACACACTCATATTCCCCAATACACTGTTATATTCACCAATTCACAGTTATATTCACTCATACACACTCATAGAGAAACACACTTACATTTATGCACACTCCTAGAGAAACACATTCATATACACCTATACACACTTATATACACCTAAACACACACATATGCACGACACACAGACATGTACACCAACAAACAGTAATATACACCTAAACACATTCCTATACAGATTAATTTAAACCTATACTGACATTCACTTACACAGCCACATACACCAATAGGAAGACTCTTGACACCTACACATACTGTATATTTCCAGACACACATATAAAGAAGCACTTTATCATCATTTATATATCGATTTATAATAATGTCTGCTATAAAATGCAGCCCACTTTTTAAGGTATTCAACTATTAAACTAGTTTAAACTTCAACAAAGAGTATTTTTCTACTATTTCATTAACTAGAAATTATTCTCTTTTCAAATTACAGAAACAGATTATTCTGCACCGGAAATGATGTGGTTCTTCTGACAAAAGTGGACTTATTAAAGGGAATATGAGTTCAACTTTAATGTTCGTCTTTGAACGGGAGGTTTTTTGAGTAAACGTTCACGAAGAAATGTAACTCACACACGCATATAAGTAGTCAATTTGCTCAAGGCAAAAAACGTCCTGCACTTGAATTAATGTGAGCAGGACTCATACATATCTAATTCCTGCTGGTGTCACTACCAACTAAAAGTGACCACTGATATGAATAATATTAAAAGCGTTTTAATATTGTATCCTGCCTGAGGATACAGATGGAGGCTATCTAAAACACACAAGCTTGTAGACGGATAGCCTGGCTTGTGTTACATGTAAATGTTGGCTGAGGCCGTTGAAGCAGATCTGTGTGTGTGCGTTTGTATTTGTGTGTACGTGTTCGTGTATGTGTATGTGCGTGTGTGTGTGTGGAGACGACTGGAGCCAGAGGCAGTGAGAGGGAGGCAGTCGTGGACAGGGAGAGGAGAAGAGGAGGCAGAGGAATAAACACAGAAGAGGCTTTTGAGAAAAGAAAAAGGAAGGACCAAAAACAATTGGAGCAGGATTAAGCCCATCTCCATTCCTCGGGGCCTCTTGAGAGGCCATTGCAGTGGAAAACCTGAACTTGGGCAATTTTTCACACTTATCTTGTGCTTTTTTTTTTATGATCGTCTCCCGACTGAAGCTATGAAAAGTGGGCGTACAACCCTCTCCAATTTGCGGCTACGGCAGATGATACTGACAAATGAAGGCTCATTTCAACAGGGATGGTTTGTTTGCTGTAACAAATATGCATTTAACTAGTGTTGCCCTCATAATCCTAATATATGATCGGTGATAATAGCAACATCAAGCTTTCAAATGGTTTCTTGATTAAGAGCGATACGCTAGAAACACGTAGCAGCTTTGAGTAACTGCATATTTACAGCCAATTTACATTGGCCAAACAAAAATATGAATCTAAAGTAAATGAGTTGCAAAGAAATATACACAAAATGCATCTCTTTTAGGTTTTGAGTTGGTAAATAACAGCACAGCTAACAACTAAAACAAAACCATTCTCAGCGAAAACCTACACACAATGCAGCATGTGCACACACACACACACACACACACACACACACACACACACACACACACACACCTACACACACACACACACACCTACACACACACACACACACCTACACACACACACACACACACACACACACACAGTGATCCATCCATTTAAACCTTCCAAATGTGTGGGAGCCAACATTTGTGAAAAATAACCATGTAGAAATAGGGTGGAATATAAAACACGGAATACAGCTGCAGGGTGAATATGAGGAGTTTAAAGCCTCCTTATCTGTAGGCTGCATTAGGAACAGTCTTTCACTTCATTCTGCCAAGGAATAGCAGAATAAGAATAAGTCCAGGTGAATTAATTTATATTTAGAAGTCTGGTTCAGTACCAGTAAAGGAAAATCTCCCCCCAAAAAATTCTAAATGAAATAAATGAAAATACAAAAATAAGAAAAAGCATAAATCTTGCAAAAAGGGGAACAACATATCATCCAAGCCACTCTCTTCTCTTATACCTCTTCAAGTCAAGTCAAGTGGATTTTATTTGAATAGCTCTTAATCACGTTAATCTCAAAGGGCTTTACAGGCCACATATTTAAGACACCCCCTAACCCTAGCTCCCCAAAGGGAATAATAAAAACTCCCTTCATTTTCAAGGAAGAAACCTTGAGCAGAGTGGGGGATTCCCATTTCCAGGGATGGTTGGGAGCGTAATGGGGCCCATAACGGATAAACATAGAATTACATTTTAATGACAATGTAGATCAGTGCTGTCCATGTTGATGGCTGGTGAGCAAGCTGGAAGCCTTCAAGTGGGCTGGCCCATGGCCTTCTGCTGAACACATTTCAATCTAAGAGTTTAGATTGACTAGCCCCACCCCTCCCATTGGCTGCCAGCTTTCTCATGAATTTTAAGACATTTCCCAGAATGTTTTCGGCATACTTTTTTGGTCAATGCCCCAGGGAGCCTATTCTCCTTCCACCCCACCCCCTACCCCTGCTACCCCCTTTCCCTAACCCTCACCCTCCCAGTCAGGATGTGAGGTCGGGGGGGGGTGGGGGGGGGGGGGGGGGGCTGTTGGCTGGATGTGTGAAGTGTGTGTGAAAGGGATAAGTGTGCGAGCAGCGCGGCACTCAGCTCAAGGGGGCACACCGTTGCCAACACCTAAGAGAGATCAACGCCGTTCCAAATCCAATCCCACGCATGACCACCGGGAGTAGGGCGCGGCACTGCTGTGTTCCCAGGCTCCTTTCTGATGAATGAACTCCATGGGCTGGGTGCTAATCAGGGAAGGGCCTTCCTGCTGTCAGGAGACACAAACCCCGCCTGGACCTGCCCGCCGGGGCCTCCACCGCATACATATTCATACACAACATGGCCACCTGTAGGGGCCCTTACAGGGGCAGAGGGGACCGCAGCCCGCACTGGCTATCTCTAACACACACACACACACACACACACACACACACACGCACACGCACACACACCGAATATATACACAGTCTCTCACAGACACACACACACACACACTGAATATATACACACAGTCTCTCACACACACAATCTCTCCCACACACAGAATATACACACCTGCACTAACACACAAACACACACACACCCCACAAAGAACTTACGGACACACACGTATGTATGCACACAAACTGTATACAATACACACACACACACACACACACACACACACACATATATATGTACTTATATATAGAGAATACACGCAAAACTCTATGCATAGAAGCATTGTTCAGCAGCGTTACCATACTGTTGGTGTTGCAGCAGGTTCTTTATTTGTATTAGCGTGTCTGTTCGTTAGTATGTTCATTGATTGCATTAATATTGATTGAATGTAATTAGTTTGTGTCACACTTCTTGGAGTTCTGGGGTGTAGGTAGGTGCCAGTTCATTAAAATGAACTGCTCCATGAATGAATAGCATTTAGTATGATAACAACAGCATTTCACAGACCAAACTTTCTTTGCTATTAACAGTGTTACGGTGAGCAAACAACAAAATAACAAATGTATTGTACTGGTTGCCTATCAGCATATAGCCACCATATATTATGTGTGTGTGGGAGTGTGTGTGTGTGTGTGTGTGTTTAGG